>NW_007726201.1:131464-154426 GCF_000696425.1 Galeopterus variegatus
GATATCAGAGTTTCATCCATTATTGCAGTCTTAAATCAGAGAGCCCTTGGGAAACATCTGCGTCTACCACAAATTATAATATAGCTATAAAATCTTTTCTGTAGTAAGTAATTTTCCATGAAAACAACACTTCTCAGTCTTCCTGGACATAGCTGAAACATGATTTAGATTGCAATTGGGCTTTTTGTGCATTTTTAAAATGGTAAGGAAACCTCAAATTTCCTAAGCATTGTGCATTTTTAGTCTTACTTAGCTTTACTTCTCAGTAAAGTCCCATCTTAGGAAAGGGACTTCATTCCCAGAGGTAATTTTTGACTTTATCCTTCAGGAGGCTAAGGTTGGTTTATGAACTGTTTACATGTCTAAGAAAAGTCCTTTGGACAGAGAGAAGACAACCATTCTCTATTTTTCCTGAAAACAAGATAAGCTGCATTTGAGTCCAAACTGGAAATGAAGAATGAGGATCAAATATTGGGACATTTATTCTTACGGCTAGTGTGAACTGAAATGGATCTCCTATAGTGGGGAACATTAGAAAAGATCTTCTATACTACACACAATTCAGAGATTTTTAATCTGATCTAGTTCAGATGTAGTCCTACCTAAAGGCAAAGGTATGCATTACATATCCCATCCCCAAAGGCCCCACTAGCCTAAGACCTAATCCCAGATAAAAATAGAGATCAAGACCCCAATGTAGAAGACGACGTCACTTAAGTAGGAATGAAAAGACCAGTTCTCATTCAGTCAACAAGAAATTTGGATTCCTCTAGGGAAATTCCAGTACACTCTGTCACTGTGGGTTTTCTTACTCGTCATAGACACCAAGAGATAGGTGAAAAGTGTTCAGGACTTCATATTTTGTTGCTTTTCAGAGACTGACTTTTTAAAATAAAGAATTTAAAGACAGTTAAGGTGGCAAAGAGGTCACTGAGTGAGAATGCGTCCCAAGCATTAACAGCTGCAGAAGTGAGAAGACAGCATCTCCTAGGACTGAAGGACTAGAGTGAGCAAAATACGAGGGGAGCTGATGAGAGATTAGAGTGGAGAGAGACAGAACTAGATCAAGGTGCACTGCAGGCCATGCCAAGAAATTTGGAGTTTAGTTTAAGAACTGGGGAAGCCATTGACAGGTGTTAAGTAGGAAAGCAACATGACTAAGTTTGCGTTTTGAAAACTCATAGCGTGGAGAACAACTTGCCAGGGAGCAAGGGCAGTGAGTTATGAGTCTGTGGAGCAGTCCAGGTGAGAGACACTGGTATGTAGACAGAGATGGCAGCAATGGACATGAAGAGAAGTAAATGGACTCATGCACTATGTAGGAAAGAAAATGGAAAAACTGTAGCAATGGATTGGTTATGATAGGAGGTAATGGAGAAGAACCATGGGGGGGCTTTTATTCGAGCAATAACTTGAGCAGTAGTGCTGTCACATAGTGAGCCAGGAAATAGCTGGAAGAAAATAAAATTCCAGGAGACACAGAATCAGCATACTGAGTTCAGCCACAAATAAATGGCTACTGAAGCCATGACAATGGAGAAGATCTCCCAAAGATAGAGAAATCAGACCTCGTAGTTTGCTGAGAACACTTCTACTTATTGTATGCCGTCCCAATATCCTGTCCAGTTCAGCATTTGTCCCAGATGTTTTCTAGCTTGGTAAACTATTATTTTAGCTATTTGCTTTAAAATATGCTGGAATGAGCTTGATAGACTTCCATTTCATATGCCTCGCTTCTGACATGGTCTCATAAGTTATTGAGAAGACAGAATTCTCACTTAAACACATGGTAAAATCTAAATGATGACCACTAATAATTCATGTTTTTCTTCTGACCATTTTCATACACAGCATAATTAATCCCTCTCTTTCAAGGACAGCATGGAGGGTGCCTGCTGATAAAACAGAATGCATTAAGATATAGGCAGCCAGGTACAGGTGACTTCTTTTATCTGGGAGGAGTGGCATGGAAGAATTGCTCAATGCTGCCGCTGGTGGCCACTTGGTATATCTATCAGTTGCACCCAGACAATTACATGGCTTTTGAGACACACAAGGCCACCAGGCCACCAGCCACTAGGGTCAGTGGGAGACATACAAAATTACAAACTAGGGAGATATGAGAAAATTATATGAGAAATAAGCATGGGAAATAGAGGCCTAGCAGTCCTGACATAAAATGTAGAGTAGTCTGAACATTCTTGCTAAAGTGGTTTTGGTTACTTAGAGTATTCTGTAAATCTATAGTAATTTATTTTATTGTTTGAAATACTTTTTTTTATTTTTTATTAAATGCTTTCAGCAGAAATTATCTGAAAAATAAATTGCATGTTTAATAAAATTTAAGTACTGAATATCCATTTCTCATGAAAGTTGATGATGAATGTATAACTTGTACAAAATTCCATCCAGTGCTGTCCAGGGGCTACAGTGATATCAGTGACCACATGAAAATGAAAAACATGTATCTGCTAAAGATTTAACAATTATTTTAATAAGACTGTGCCCAGAGATGTGATTTAACATGTACAAAAAAAAGCCTTAGTGACTTAAGCTAAAGAGAAGAAAGTATTGGGCTGGCCCAGTGGCGCACTGGATAAGTGCGCCGCTTGGGAAGCGCGGCAGCGCTCCCCCCTGAGGGTTCGGATCCCACATACAGACCGGTTCCCGCTCACTGGCTGAGCGAGGCGCGGGAGCAACACCGAGGGTTGCGATCCCGTTGCCGGTCCCGGTCCGGTATGGGGGCAACACTGAGGGTTGCGATCCGTTGCCGGACACGGAAAAAGACAAAAAAAAAAAACATGTACAGAGGCAAGGGAGACTTTGATACTGCTCTGAAAGCAGGATTTTTCATTTATATCAAATGATTATTTTTTTTTAATGTCACTCATTTTCAGTTTCAGATTTTCTTGTGCACATATAAAAAATGAAATGACAATGATAAGCATTGGTTCCATTAGAAGAAGAAAGTTGCCAACTATTAAATGAGGATAATTTTATATCAGTAGCATTGCATGATTCAAATAGAAAATTGGTTGGTTCCAATGATGTTGGATCTTTTTCATTCAATTTATCAAAGTTTATTTAGCCAACGGGGATATATCTGACATTACTGTGAAGGCTAAGGTAAATTTAGTTTAAAATTCAACACTAAAGAAAAAATCATTTGTTTCTGAGGTGGTAATATGCATACAAAGTGTTTTGGAACACAACATCATGATAAAACAATGTTTTTACTAAATAAAAAGTCTAAGGAGCAGAAATGTACTTGAAATTAATTGTGGTACACACATACTTCATAGTTGTGTCCAAAACAATCTGCAATATTAAATATACGAATGTATGTTTATTCCCACAGTTAGAGTAACAAAACAAAATATTTCTGTGAGGAAACAAATGAAAAATACAAGAATAGTTTTAGTGCAGTGGTATGCAATTTATATTTCCTAACATAGACTGGATTTTCTCAATGTTCGAGCTCTGACAAAATACTAAGTCAGTGCCCTACAACCATATTAAATTTTTAGTAGTTGATACCTCTAGATTTTTATTACATTTTGGTCAGACTTGTTCGGAAAACCCTTAGTAAAAACATTCGATGAGAAGAGCCAATAATTTGGAAAACAAAACAAAAAAACACTTAGTTTTAAAGGTTTATTGAAAATAAAGCTTGCCAACAAGGATTTATTATTTCTCCAAAGGAAGAGGAGAACTTGACGAATTCAGCAATAAGACCTCAAATGACGTACAAATTCTATAGGTGGAATTCTGTAGTGGCTTTTCATAATATCCCAACTCCTTAAAAGCTATTTGGATGGAGTTTCTGTTTTAAATTAATAGATTTATATTCAGTACTAAAATGAAATAAAGCAGCCTACACTTTTCCAGCATCTAAACTTGGCTAAACACTCCAAAATATCTTAACGAAAAACAATATATTTGACAAATTTTTTTCATGTAAAAATATTGGCTGAAGAAATGTACTCCAAATGAAGCACTTGGGTTTAAATATTTACATTCTAAAACTCAGAATATCTTCCATTTAGCAGAATTTTCTCTGAGCTTACCTTGTACCTCAGCATTTGTAGAGAGAGTAATTTTTTCAATTAAACATAGATTCTTTAGAGAAGAATCTATTGCAGGTATCAATTTAATTGGAAGTTTAATAATAAAATACAACTTGGAAGAAGATTACAGGTGATTTTACTTAAAAATTAAAATAATAAGATCATATTGATAAAAATACATTATTGGCGGGAAAAAGACACCCATAACCCAGCTTTAGAGAAAGTTAAGGCTAAGAAACATATCAGAGAAAGTAATTATGAACTAAAGATAATTATTCTGGTTATTTTTAATATTCAAGTAATTTAGACATTTTATTTTTAAAATAACTTTTAATTTTGAAAACAGCTTTTAATAGAATTATAAATTCATCAAAGATTAAATTTATTATTCAATAAATATTTATTTATTTATTTATTTATTTTTAGAAAAACCTGGTTTATTAAAATCAAAAGAATTTTGTAAGACAAAAGATACTATAAACAACCATTAAGGACAAGTAAAGCCATCATCTCTCATAGGAAATTCAAATGGCCAATAATCAGTTTAAAATATGCTCAACCCATGGGGATGATCAGGGAAGCACAGACCACATACCCCTTGCAACCGCTAATCATAAAATTTTAATATGTCGGTGCCCCCTTTTATCCTAAAACCATTCCATTTGGATAATAAATTAAACTTTCAACCTACCCAGGGATAAAGTTGATAGTGAAAATATAAGAGGGTCTTACAGGTTCCTAGTAGCACCAATATTTAATGTTGGGATAAAGACAGAGATGGAGAGAGAAGGGGATGAGGGTGGTAGAGGAACATAGGATCTCAAAAGACAAGCCAAGAAATATTTTGAAAAGAAGGAGTAATTCGTGGTGCCAAATATGACCTAAAAGGAAACAAACAAACAAAAAACCCTGAATACTAAAAAGTATTCATTACATGTAGCAATGGTGGGAGTCATTTGTAACTTGGACTTGAACAATTTGGGTAGAAAGGAGCAGGAAAGACAGAATCCAAATTGCATGTGCTGCAGAGCTAGGTTGTGAGAGGTTAAGGCATTATTTTTAGTAAGTTTCACTAGAAACCAAACAGTTTAACTGTGAAGGGGAACTGGGACTTACCTGCAGAAAGGTGTGGTCAAGGAAGGGACTTTGCAAGTTGGAAGAGGCCTGAGCGTGTCTATACTCAGATGGGAAGGGATCAGTAGAAGAAAAGTTATAAATACAGGAAAAAGAGGACAAAACTCATAGGACAGTGACTGAGGAAAATGACAGGGACTGGAGACGGATGGAAGGATTAGCCTTAGAAGGAGGAACAATGTTTTCACTGTAACAGAAAAAGAAAAGGTGTGGGTGCTTGCAACAAGCAAACAGGTTTGTAGGTTACGGTCTGGTTTGTAGACTTAGCAACGAAAATTTGATGGAGCTTCCTTCTGACAGTTTCTCTCTCTGACACAGGTCCTCTGTCAACCTGGGTCAGTAGAATCAGGAAGCGAGAGATTTAAGGTGAGTGGTGAGGAGGTGAAATGGTTGCAAAGAACAGAAGAGCCAGCTGACTGAAGAAACGTAACAGACCTGCCAACAATATTAACTCATGTGTTGACCATGAATTCATAATGATACTAAAAATAACAACATGGTGTTCTAGACCAGGGATTAATTTCTCTGGTATAAGAAGATAGAAGAATCCATTCAGAATCCATTCGGAGCTAATTAACACACCCCTTTCCTCGCATACTTATTTTCTCTTACTACTCAAGGTCATCACTCTTTCACTTACCTCATTTCTCTCTTTCATCATCAGTTCTTTCCTTCCTACTGGATCCTTCCTATCTGTGGACAAGTATGCTTCCATTTGTTGCTTCCACAAAAAAATAAACAAAAACTCTCTCCATTCTACTTCTCTAGCTACTGCTCCTTTTCTTTACTTCCCTTTAAGAAGAAAACTCAGAAGAATTGCATATACTCGCTCTCTATCTGTACAATTTCCCCTCCATTCTTTTTTTAACCCACTCCCATCAGTCATCCCCGCTATGCCATCTAAACTGCTCTCACTAATTTCACTGATGACCTACTCATTGCTAAAAGCAGTGACCAGTCCTTCAGTCTCGCTCTCTCAGCAGCGTTTGGCATAGTTGGCCACACCCTCCTCCTTCTAGCATGTTCTTTATGTGTCTTCCAGGACATCACCCACTCTCTTTTTTGTACTCCTACCCTGCTGGCCAATACTTCTCAGAATCCTTTAGTAGTTCCTTTTTATCTCACCCCTTAAATGTTAGATTTCCTTAGGGCTCAGCCCCTGGACCTCCTCTTGTTATCTACACTGACTCCCTTGAAAATTTCATCCAGACTCATGTCTATAAATACTGTCGACTGATAACTCCCTAATACCTACCTCTAGCTCAGACACGAGTTCTAGATTCATATATCCAGTCATCTACTTAACATCTCTACCTGGATGTCTAATAGGTGTCTCAGACTAACACATCCAAGATTGAGTTCTTGATCTTTCCCCAAAACTATTTCTCCCATGGTCTTCACACTTCAGTCAATTCCTTTTCCCCCCCCTAATTGTTCAACCCCAAGACCTTAGCATCATCTTTGACTTACCTTCCTTTCTCATTCCACATCCAATTGGTTAGCAAAGCAACCCATAACTTCTTACCACCTCTACTGCTACCACCTGGCATCAGCTACCATTACCGTTGTCAATATTATTTCAATTGCCCTATAATAAGTCTCCCTTCTTCTAACCTTGCTTTTCTACAGTCTGTGTTAGCACAGCATCTAGAGTGATCCTGTTAAAATATTTATCAGATCACAACACTTCTCTGTTCAAAACTTTCAATGGCTTCCCGTATCTTACACGATTCATTATATAAACTAAGAGGCCTCACACAATCTGCTCCCCTCCCCACTGCGGTGTGCTGAAGCCGGTCCATACCAGCTCCCAATTGAGCCAATTGTTACATCTGCAGAAATTTTGTGAGCCAATAATTAAACACAACCATTATAAAACCTGCAATTAAATAAATTATATCACAAAGAAAAGTAATAAATACTCATAACTCATCACTTTTTAATTATTTTAGTACATTTTACCATTATTTATGCTGTTGAGGTATTTATATCTATATTACCTGTATGGTGGAAATGCTATGCAATTGTGTGCATCTCTTTCCAACTCCATATTCAGTGGTGTTAGGTTGGAAGTTTGAAATTGGCTATGGTGAGAATATTTATACCACAGAAACTGGCAAATGCTACAATTCAGGGCTTCCCTCCCCCCCAAAGAATCCAGTTGTTAAACATTTAGCAGCACACCACTGCTCCCTCCCCTCACGCACATGCATACACACTCATGACTACTCTGACCTCCTCTCCTGCTGTTGTCCCCAGGGGCACTCCAATCCAGCCACACAGGCCTTCTCTCCTGCTTCTCAAACACACCAGGAATGCACCCAGCTCAGAGCTTTGGCATTTGCTGTTGTCACTGCCTCAACTGCTCTTCCTCCAGGTATCTGCTACCTCACCTCCTTCCAGTCTTTAGTCAAATGTCACCTTCTCAGTGAAGCCTTCTCTGGCCAAGAACAAAAATTTAAAAATCATATTCCCTATTTTCTTTTCTTGCTTTATTTTTCTCCTTAGCACTTACTATCAGGTAATGTAATAAATATTACATTTAACTTGTTTATTATCTATCTCTCCAACTAGAATGCAAGCTCTACAAGAAATAGAATTTTCATCAGTTTTGTTCACTGTTATATCTCCAACAACTGGAATAGTGACTAACTCATAAATATTTGTTAAATATTTACTTTATTGAAGGAATAAGTAATTAATGATTTATTAAATAATATTTAGTTAATAGATATATACATCTGCTGTAAACATGAAACACACAGAAATGACAAACATTAACTTCTCTATAGTTTAGTGAGTAAGAACATGCAGGAGGAGAAGTGGAATATAACAATTTCTACAATATTTCATTTCTTTGAAAAAGAAGAAAAAAAAACACTGAATGAAAAGACATACCACAGACTAGGAGAAAACATTTGCAAAACTCATATCCAAAAAAAGAACTTGTATACAGAATATGTACTGAATTCTCAAAATCTGACAATAAGAAAAAAACAACCCAACTTTAAATATATATATATATATGTGTGTGTGTGTAAACAAAGATTTGAACAAACTCTTCACCAAAAGAAATATATGGATGGATGGCAAATAAGTTCTAAAAAGACATTCAACATCATTTGTCATTACAGAAATAAAAATTAAAACCATAATGAGTTACTTTTCTATACCTATTTGAGTGGCTAAAATATTTTTTTAAAAAGCTGGCAATACTAAATGCTGACAAGGAAGGGGAGTAGCTAGAACTCTTATACATTGCCATTGGGGATAAAAAATGGTTCAGATATTCTAAACTAATTGGGCAGTTCTTACAAAGTTAAATACACGCTTATGATATGACCCAGCAATCTTACTTCTAGGCATTTACCCTAGAGAAATTAAAACTTATGTTCACACAAAAACCTGTATTCAAATATTTATAGCAGCATTATTCATAATTGCCAAATACTAAAAAAAAAAAAAATCAAGTGTCCTTCAGTGAGTAAAAGGTATGGTACATCCACACAATGGAATACACTTGCCAATAAAAAGAATTGACATATTGGTATGCATAGCATGCATTATATGGAGTGAAGGAAGTCAGTCTTCTGATGTCACCTGCTGTTGGATTCCATTTATAGGACATTCTGACAGAGGCAAAGACATCTGGACAAAGAACAGATCAGTTGTAGCCAGAAGTTGAGGTAGGGGAAGGTTTTACTGCCAAAGGGTAGCACAAGGTAATTTTGGGGGTGATGAAACTGTTTTTTTTTTTTTTTTAGTGGGGGTTATACAAATCTATACATGTGTTAAAACTCAGAGTTTTGCAACAAGAAGAGTATTTTACTCTTGTAGAGCTAGGGCTATGTCTGGAGCTCGCAGACCCCTCGAGCCCATTCACAAACCCTTCACACCCAGGTCTATGAGCTGGGTAACTAGCAAAAAGGTCCTTGGAGCCTTGGTTGAAGAAGGAATAGTCTTTATTCAGCACACACAACACTATGAGCTAAGCAGTCCACAGGGAAACTCCAAAACTCAACTGCTACCAGCAAAGTCCAAACAAAAACTGAGTAGCTGCCAGCAGAGTAAGCATGCTCTATCTTTAGATGTGAGCTCTCTGCCAGCCAGCCTGCTTCACAAAGTGAAGAACACACAATAGCATCAAGCTAAAAAGATATATTGGTGCACGTGTGCACTAACTCCACCCACACAACTTGTTTACAAGAAACGTCAAGGGAGCCTGACTAAATAATCCTATTTTCCACACAACTCTATATAAATTTAAAAAATAAATAAGGATAATTGTAACTAAAAAGACATCTGAAACAAATAATTGCAAAATATTATCATCTTGTAGTTTATTTGGTGGTTCTATAAATCTGTTATATTGTCACCTATACTTTACCACATTTAAAATATATCCTGACTAAAAACTTAAGAATTGAAAAATTAATATTAATGTAGTCTCAGTCAACTGAGAACTGTGTACTGTCACTTATTCATTACCCTGGTTAGGTTTATGACCACATTAGTCCCAAGAGATCACTGGAGTTGCAGCATTTGACCTTCAGTGTACTGATAAGCATATATGATAGCTATTAAATTGATGTCCTAATGTCAAAATGACAATGATTACCTCAAAGCCACTATTTTTACTCATGTATAATGTTTTATTCATTAGAGAGTTAAACCTTCCATTGGGCATTTGTAATTAAGAGACATTTTAATACAATAAGTCTTTTTTTCTTAAGTTGTTTAATAAATTGAGATTTGATACAACATTATGTGCTACATTAATTGCCATAGATGAATGAGAAAAGGAAAGGTGAATATGACTTGTAAATGATGCATTAAAACTAACTGAAGAGCCAGTGACTTCACAGCACACTGTACAAAGTTTGCTGGAAGTTGAAAGAGGAAAGTAGTGGGAAAACTGAGGCATCACAGAGCCACATCATAATCAAGTGTAGACATGCCAAATTCACTGTCTGAATTTAATTTGACATTCAGTTTGATTGTATGAGTATATAGCATTAAAGAATTTATTCCTAGTTTTATGTTTGTTCATACATATTTAAGTAACATTATCCTACAAACAATCTGTGCCAATACTAGGGATTCAGGAGATTCTTTTCCTTTTAATACTTCAGAACCACTACCCTAAAGCAGTTTATTCTGCAAAGGAATTACTTTCACAAGAGTAAAAATGCTTCATGCTTTGCAAATTCAAGTTGTCTTTTTTTCTTCAAAATGCTATATGAGTTCAAGCATGTTTTCGGCCTGGGGCAAGCAGACCAGCCGGCTCCTATTGATGGAAGGACAATTGGTTGGGAGTCCTTTTCAGGCCACAGAGCTTCCGCAGATCAGAGAGCAGCTGGCCTCAGCAGCTGAGCTGGCTCTGCCTCCTCGCCCCCAGGGCCCTGCAGTCCTTGTCAGTACAGCACACCACTTTAATGCCTAAAGTCTATTTCCCCTAAAACTCCATCCAGATCCCAGAGCACGCACTTACTAATTTCCTTACTGGCAGTATAAGTACCTAAACTAAGAATTTGACTCTGGGTCATCTTAGTTAGCCTCTTCTAAAAAATTCAACCTGCTTCCCGTAAATTCCATATGATCAGACATTTAGATACTTTGATGTTGTTCCTCCCCACACCCACCTCTCAGTTTTACTCACATTCTTTCATTCAGCAAATATTTACTGAGTACCTACTATGTGCTAGCTGCAGTGATGATGGGATATCTGAAAACTTCAGTTTCTCCCATTTTTTCCCTTCCCCTGACAATGATTTACAAATATTCCTTAGCACCTGTTAATATTAATATTTTCTAGTTGCACATCTTAGTTTCCCCATCTTGTGGCCTTCACTGTTGTTGCCACCATGCCTGGCCGTGCCTTGACACCTGGTTTCATTGCTCCAGATAAAGCAAGAAGAATTGTCTCACTAACAAGATTACATTCCTTAACTCCCCAAAAGAGGGGTCTTATTCTGTCTCTTAAGTGCCACAAATATGTCAACTGTTTTTTGTTTTCTAAAGTGTCTCTCCCTTTTTCCATAAAAACAAAACAACAGAAAAGCTTAAGATAATTTCCTTGAGTACCCAGTAAGAGGACATTTTAAATGGCACAAAATAATTTTGTATCCAAAAGGGTCCTTGTTACTAGACCTATATATGAATCCTTGTACTGAATCCAAGTAGGGCCACTCTATCACTTCAAAGTGACTCAGTTAGCTGCTCAATTTGATCAATGTCCAGAGGGTTGACTATTTCCTTCAAAAATCTCTGTTCCAGCACCAACCAGCACCTCCAATAAGTCTGGTTATGTCCTTACAAGAGTCTCCGTAGACAATTGTCACTCAAAAAGTTTGCAGAATTTGATAATGAACTTCATAATATTATACCAGGCATAAAGAGAAAATCTGAGCTATAACCAAGCTATGTAGATTTTATTTGCCCAACCTTTAAATGCAATTATTCTTTAATTCCCTTTACACTTCCCAACTTCAAAAATACCTCACATTTAAACAAAACACACAAGAACACAATTTTTCTACTGAACACTAATCAGTCAATCAATCAATCAAAGTAGCTACCTGTAAAAAGTAAACAGTAAGCAATAGCGGGAAATATTTGCATAGTGCCTTAGTACTTAAATTTGGGGGTTCAATGTGTGTATGTTTTTTTTAAATTGCTATTTTGTAGAAATCAGAAATCAATTTTTTCTATCTACTGAAAATGAATAATTCTGTTTCTAGTAGTGTTTGCATTTTTAAACCAAAAAAAAAAAAAAGGAAAAAACATGTATCTTACAACAGACAATTTGAACACCCTATGGAATGCCACATGATGGATTTTACCTGAAATTTCTGAATAGTCTTCCAAGTTATCAAATGCTACTTTTTCAACTAGAGAAGATGGTCAGTTTCTCCATCAGTACCTTCTCGTTTCATATTCCACCCTGCAAGGGAAAAAATAGCATCTTTGTAGAGTCTCAAGACAAGAAATCTATTACTCCAAAAAGCTGGGTGCACGGGTCTCTCTAGCTGACTTTTCAAACCTTCTGTTGTCAGTTTGGCGGCAGTTCTAGTATGTTTTGGCCTATTTTACTGGCTTCAGCTCAGCTCATGCTGACACATTATAGATGGCTGAATTCAATATCAGGGTAGACAATTTATGAGCACTTATAATCCTACACCACCCACGTACAATAAAACCTGAAATCAAACTATGGATATTCCCTGCTACAATGTGAAAATCTCCATCTTCCCCATACCTCACTTTTCCAGATTACTTTTTGCAAGGCTTGAGTGCTCACAGGCAGGAGCCAGGGAACAGGAAGGCATTTTTCATAGCCTGAAGCATTCCTTTGATTGCAGCTCTCTCGTGAGCAAGATATTTCCCCTATGACCCTTTCCACCCATGTCACTGTGAGTTTTCACACAAAACTACAAAGAGCTGAAAAACCCTGACCACACACCAGCCACGCAACAATAAGAAGGTATAACTGTGAGTGTCAGCGTGCACATTTTTAAATTTGACCTTGAGCTGAACAACAACAACAAAAAAAAACAGTATGAAGAGGAAATGTCAGAGACCTACCGGGAATGAGCTATATCTGGAATAAATGATTTCGCTTTCCATCCCCTACTCTGTTGTTTTAGGTTTCTTCCAATTTCCATTTTACAAAATTGGGCTGTTGACACACCACATATCTGTCTGTCAACAGGATTCCCAGTAGACTCCCAGCGGCATGAAGGGCCAGGGTTGATTGACAGACATCAGGTCAAGAATCTAGGCCAGAAGGCGGCTTACAGGAAGTGAATCCTGGTGAGCAGAAGCTGAAGTGAGTTGAGAAGAGACCAAGATATGGAAGGCTAAGAAGGCCAGTCATCTCAATAGAACTTTCCCGAACAGAAGTATCCAGAGCAATGGAGCAAGAGGTGTAGGATTTTTCCAGAAGAGATCATGGAGCTGATTCTGGGGCAGCAACAGTTAGACTGGCATTCGGATTGTTTCAGAGATTTGACCTGGATCTGAGAGGAACCTGGAAAAGCTGACTGAGTATTCACAAATTTCTCAGTGCTGGACAGTTTGAGAATAAGACAGGCCAGTGTTACAAAACCCACACTCACACCAAGGGTTTAAATTGCCTTGAGGTAACTGTGGAGAAATGCTATGTAACTGTGATTTACTTATATTTTTATGATTTTTTCAATCCTCATCTTTATTTATTTAATGATTTTTTGAGCTTCTACTATGGTGCTCACAATTCCATAGAAAAGAGAGCAAATGTGGTCCCTGAATGCAAGGACTTGTTTAATGAGATTATAAACTCCATAACAGTAGAGTCTTTGTTTTGTTCAGTTCCATATTATCAGAGCTTAGAACAGTGTCTGGCACACAAGTGTTTATTAAATATTTGATGAATGAAGTGCTGGCCAATTATCTCACTTGGGAGAATGTAGTGCCGATAACAACAAGGTTAAGGATTCAGATCCCCTACTGGCCAGTCGCCTATAAGCTTGCTTCAAATATTTGAATGGACTATTATCTTTACTGCCACTAGAAAACTATAGTAAATAGGCTTTGCTCACTACAATGCTAAAAAGTGAACAAGGCATCCATTTCTAAGTTCAGAGGACTTGGCACATGTGGCCAAGCAGGGGCCAAAATTTCCTAACCTAACAGAGAAAGAAATTCCTGTTCCCTCCTATAGTCGTTGTACTGGAAGTGATCAGAGCCCAAGGAAAAGAAGTTGTCTTTGGAACTGTCCTTCTCTCAGCATATGTACACAGATCCATGGACAAGCAGCTGATGAAATGTGAGCATATAAGCTGGTGGAGGTGGAGAGAGAGAGATTCCCTATCCTAAACAAAAGAGCATGACCTTGAGTGTTGTACTAGTCAGAAGCTTGGCAAGAAAGAGAAGCAGCTACATTCAAATGGGTGACAAAAGACAGTTTCATGAGGGGTTATTTTTAAAGAGAGGATAGAGTTAAAGGAAACCAATAAGGGATGGTGTTGGGAGCCTTCAACTTAAAGACTGAAGGCACAAGGGGACAAGTAGTTACTGAGACCTGACAAAAATTGTAGGACAGGACCACCCAACAGGAACTATAGATCTGGAAAGAGAAAAGCAGCTACAGCCAAACAGTGGCCCAGGCAGGAGGGAGCCGGGAAATGCACAGCTTGGGCTCTCTGTCCTCTAGCACTCAGATCTGCTCCTGCCACCCACTGCCACTGGGCGTGGGAGCCTGGTTTAAGCAATTCATAGAGGTCAACTTCTCAGTGCACCTAGCTGGGTAGAGAGGGGTTCTAAAGGCACAGAGAATCCATTTCTATCACAATCACCATTTTCGTCCCTCAGTTTTTCCTTTGGTTGAAAACATGAGTCCCCAGTATAACACATAGTTCCAATCAGCTGATGGATCACCATGAAGAACTGTCAATTCACTCATACTCCCACATGAAACATGGAAAACACAGGCCAGCATCAGTGTTCTTCAATAACACAACACGGGAGAAAGTGATGGGGGTAGGGGGACAACACAAACACAGCTCGTACAGTTCCTGCTTTTGTACCTGGGCACAGGTCTCCGTTGATAACCACTGTTCCCTCCTTCTACTACCCATTCCTTCTTCCATTTACTCTCTGCAAGCACCTTGGCTGGATAAAGTCTTTACCCAGTAGTGTGATTCAAACCTTACCCACACAAAATCTGGTTGTCCATGGCTGTCCAGTATTCACTGGGATGCTGCAATGTTTCACAGGCCAATATGGTAGAGAAATAGTGAGGGGAGCTGCAGTGAATTTTCTGGGCTCGAGACATAGTCCTCGTTGCTCCCATTGGGTAGCAGAAATCCACATTCTCCCTTATAAGCAAGTTCAAGCACTCGGACCAGCAGAGTACTCCTATCTTTGCAGCATAAGGAGCCAGCCAGTCCCAATTTTCAATTTAATGGAACCATGACTGTCACCTCTTAGAGACATTCTTCCCTTTGGCACGAGAACCACCAAAACCACCAATCCCAAGATTGTGGAGCAGGAAGAAAAAATTCTTCAAGTGAGCTGTTCAGTATAATGACGGAAAGGACCTCTTCCACCTCCACATCTTGATTCCTAGATTTATGAGTTCTGTCTATCAGGAAATGGCACCATACTTTGACCTCTGATTTGAGGTACATACCCTCGCTTCACCGCTCATTGCCTCCCTATAATTGCAACTGAGCCTGCAGTAGCTCATTCCACAATTATATGAATGATGGGGCAGTGACTGCAGTGGGTGTGAATCTACTGCCACACTTTATTAACCATTCAATGAGTTAATAAAATGGAATAAAACTAGGGAAATAGGCATCCTATAAGTCTAGGAATGGTGGTGCTGGCAAAAGACTTGGGGGTAAGGAATAAAATACATATTTAGAATATATAGTTATTCCTTTGAGAAAAAAATGTCTGCTTCTTCCATGACAGAAGGAGTCCAATAATACGGTAGTAGGTCGGTCCCCATAGAGAATGATATTATGTCAAAGGCTCAGCACTGTTTTCTGCTGTTGACAGGGTGGATTTTGAGCAGTGGCAGTAGTCAGATCAGTTTTGATGAGGGTGATCACACTGATGAGCCTCAATTCCTGCTGACATAACAATTTTTTATAAGGGACCGATGGAATAAGCACCAGGCTGACTGAGAAAAATCTGACAGCGACAGGATGATTTCATCTTTCACCTTGTTATCAAGTCTCTCTACAATCAAATGCTCTCTGGTGGGCATTTGTATAGTAAAAGAATATTCTGTGCCCATTATGAGAAAGCCATCCCTGGATATTTCCCCTTGTCACCAATCTTCATAACAAGTTCTTTTAGACTCCCTGACCAACTAATTAAGTTTTTAGCTGCTGCCCATGTATATGTAGATACAAACCTAAAGCCATCTTCTGCTTGCCTAAGGGAACGACCAAATGTATTGCTTACAAGTCTTCTAGTTGGAATAATTTCCCTTCACCATGGTCTTTCAGGGCCACCCTAGTTGGAACTGTAATGCAGTGGCTGTCCACTTCTGCCTTGTGCCTGCACATCATAAGACCTATTCCTAAGTCAGGCCCAGGTTTTTCTTCCATGGTCACGTGGTATAGGGAACTAACATAAGGCCATAATGTGAAGTCAGATAGAGGAGGCAATGTACCAGGAGTGGGTGGTGAAAGAGTGAGCCACCTGCTTGTGTTAAACCTAATCTTCTATACACTATTTTCACTTGATGATTGCTGTTGCACATTCCCAAATTTATACATGGCGGGTCAGATACACCAAGTTCATTGTGGGCAGCTCAGGTCACATGGTCAGTATAATGCATTGAATGGTGGCCCTCCAAAAATATATGTCACCCAGAACCTGTGAATAGGATCGTATTTGAAAAAAAAAACATTTTTGCAGACAGAATTAAGTTAAGGATTTTTGAGAAGAGATCATGGATTACCAACTATGCCCTAAATCCAGTGATAAGTGTCCTTATAAGAGACAGAAAGGAAAACACAGAAGAAACACAAAGGAGAAGGCCATGTGAAGACAGAGGCAGAGACTGGAGCTACATAGTGCCAGCCAAGGAATTCCTACAAAAGAAGCTGGAAGAGGCAAGAAAGCGTTCTACCTTGGAGGCTACAGAGGGAGTGTGGCCTTGTTAACACCTTACAGATTTCAAGGCTCCAGAATGGTGAGAGAATAAATTCCTGTTGTTTAAAGCCACCAAGTTTGCCATAATTTGTTATTGAAAGCACAATGAAAAAAAAAAAAACTAATATGATCAGGCATTTACTTTCTAGTAGTGCCCAGTAGCAAAGCGGAAGCTATTTAAAGGAAGAATAGTTGTCTGTAGAAGGGGTTATGGTTGTACTCCAAAACACAGAGGCTTCACTATGATTCTCCTGTTGGGGCTTGCAAAAAATATGTGGGAGAAGGCTGGTTGCCTCAGACATGGCTGGGAGGAGCAAAACTTCTTCCTTAGGCAATAAGATCTGGGGAATTTGGAGATTCACAGTTCTCAGTCTTCCTTGTGTGTGCCCAAACATCTCCATCCTATATCTCAGGGACCCACTCTTTTTCCACTTATGCCCTTATCTTATCATACAAAGCCAAGTAGTGTTGCACATTTATTGATGCACCAACTTGCCTTTTAGAGTGATTAATTAATTTGCCCAATGCCATATAGATGGTAAGTGCCAGAGTTGATAGTCATTCCAAGGTAGATTTGAATCTCAGCACATGCACCTTCTATTCTACTAGGTTGCAAGCCCCTACAATTTATGTACAGATAATAGGAGAAAAGTGGATGGAAGTAGTACATGTTTTTAGCCTCAGATGATCTTCAATTGTGTTTTCCCTGAAGCTGTGGGAGGTAAGATTTTTTAAAAGCAAAGAAAGAAAGATAAAACAATTATAATAGTTCATTGAAATTTAAAAAGGAGAGAACAGAACTGAGGCCAACAGAGGTGGGGAAGGGGTAGGGGGAAGAGGAGGAAGGACTAGCAAGAAATTGGTAAAGGGCCACAAAAAAGGATTACACTGTGTAATGTTGACTATACTAATTATCCTGACTTGAGCATCCCATACTGCATACAGGTATTAATATTCAAATCTGCACCCCACAAATATGTATAACCAACTATGCCTGTGTAATGTTGACTATACTAATTATCCTGACTTGAGCATCCCATACTGCATACAGGTATTGATATTCAAATCTGCACCCCACAAATATGTATAACCAACTATGTTTCAATTAAAAAGAAAAGATTCTTTAAAAGCTACTTTGGGCCAGATATAGTTGCCCTGCAGGTATAGAAGGTAAAAGATTCTCTATGGTATATCCATAAAATGGAATGCTATTTTACCATAAAAACGAATGAAGTATTGATGCATGCCACAACATGGATGAAGTTTAAAAACATTATGCTGAGTGGAAGAAAGCCAGTCACAACAGACCACATGTATTAGTTTGCTCAGGCTGCCATAACAAAATAACGTAGACTGAATGGCTTAAACAACAGGAATTTATTTTCTCACAGTTCTGGAGGTGAGAAGTCCAAGATCAATGTGCTGCCAGGGTTAGTTTCTGGTGACAGCTTTTCTTCTTGGCTTGCAGAGAGTCACCTTCTCACTGTGTCCTCACATGGCCTTTCCTCTGCACACATGGAGAGAGCTCACTGATGTCACTTCCTTTTCCTATGAGGACACCAGTCCTATCAGATTAAGGCCCCACCCTCATGACCTCATATAACCTTATTTATTACCCCAAAGATGATGCTACCTCCAAATATCATCACTTTAGGGGTTAGAGCTTCAATATATGAATTTGGGCAGAGGGGGGCGGGGAGGAATTCTGTCCATGATACCACATATTATATAATTACATTTATATGAAATGTTTAGAATAGAGACAGAAAGTAGATTAGTAGCGGTTAGGGGGAGTAAGGGAGTGGTAGCTAAAGGGTACAGGGTTTCTTTTTGAAATGATGAAAATGTCCTAAAATTGAATGTGGTGACAGTTGAGTGTACCAGTGAACATACTAAAAACTATTGAAATGTACACTTTAAATGGGTGAATTTTATGCCACGTGAATTATATCTCAATAAAGCCATTATTTGTTTTTAACTCAATGCAATTCCAATCATAATCCTAGCAATTTTTAGGGTAGAAATTGACAAACTAATATAAAATGTGTAGAGAAATGAAAAGAATCTAGAACAGTCAAAATAATCTTGTGGGAAAAAAGATGCCGTGAGTTGGGCATTCAAGGCTGGTAATTTGTCCTTCTCTCTGTTATCTCTCCAGGATTTCATACGTAGCCAGCACATGGCACCCTCTACATCATCTGAATCACCTGACAAATCAACTGACGCCACAGTCACGTGATCCCCCAATGCCTTGCCCTTCACCTGCATGCCATCCTATGCAATAGGTGATGATAATGTGTCATTTCACCATATGTCATGTTATCCATTTCACCCTGGCAAGGAGATTATCTGTGTCCTGTGCCAGAATCCCACTTAAGGAACAAAACCTGGTTTCATTACTGTATCAGTCCTGATCCATTACTGGATCAGTCGGGTTCCCAGCAGTAAATAGATGCCACACTTAAAAGGGGTAATTACAGAGAGTTTAATGAAGGAACATTTACGAGAGTGTGGGCAAGGCTGTTAAACCAACAAGAAATGGTAAAGCACCTGGCTAGTAAGAGTAGAAAGCTGTCACCAGCCCAAGGCTTGAAGGTACAAGGCAGGGAGTATTTTTGGAACTTAAGCAGAGCTGGAGATGCAGGGGAGACCATCCAGCAGGAGCAGTGGCTTTTGGTATAGGAATCCAGCCACTACAAAATAGCTCTGACAGGAAAGGAGCAAGGGACTAAGTGCCCTGACATTTCTTCCCTCACATGTCCCAATCTCCGGCTGGTGCCTCTCATTGGACAAACTCAACCAGAAGCCAAAAGAAAAGGGAGCAGCCAGTTANATATTATATAATTACATTTATATGAAATGTTTAGAATAGAGACAGAAAGTAGATTAGTAGCAGTTAGGAGGAGTAAGGGAGTGGTAGTTAAAGGGTACAGGGTTTCTTTTTGAAATGATGAAAATGTCCTAAAATTGAATGTGGTGACAGTTGAGTGTACCAGTGAATATACTAAAAACTATTGAAATGTACACTTTAAATGGGTGAATTTTATGCCACATGAATTATATCTCAATAAAGCCATTATTTGTTTTTAACTCAATGCAATTCCAATCATAATCCTAGCAATTTTTAGGGTAGAAATTGATAAACTAATATAAAATATATAGAGAAATGAAAAGAATCTAGAACAGTCAAAATAATCTTGGGGGAAAAAAGATGCCGTGAGTTGGGCATTCAAGGCTGGTAATTTGTCCTTCTCTCTGTTATCTCTCCAGGATTTCATATGTAGCCAGCACATGGCACCCTCGACGTCATCTGAATCATCTGACAAATCAACTGACGCCACAGTCACGTGATCTCCCAATGCCTTGCCCTTCACCTGCATGCCGTCCTATGCAACAGGTGATGATAATGTGAGTGTCATTCCACCACATGTCATGCTATCCATTTCACCCTGGCAAGGAGATTATCTGTGTCCTGTGCCAGAATACCACTTAAGGATCTATTTTCTGGAACAAAACCTGTTTTCATTACTGTATCAGTCCTGATCCATTACTGGATCAGTCGGGTTCCCAGCAGTAAATAGATGCCACACTTAAAAGGGGTAATTAAAGAGAGTTTAATGAAGGAACATTTGCGAGAGTGTGGGCAAGGCTGTTAAACCAACAAGAAATGGTAAAGCACCTGGCTAGTAAGAGTAGAAAGCTGTCACCAGCCCAAGGCTTGAAGGGACAAGGCAGGGAGTATTTTTGGAACTTAGGCAGAGCTGGAGATGCAGGGGAGACCATCCAGCAGGAGCAGTGGCTTTTGGTATAGGAATCCAGCCACTGCAAAATAGCTCTGACAGGAAAGGAGCAGGGGACTAAGTGCCCTGACATTTCTTCCCTCACATGTCCCAATCTCCTGCTGGTGCCTCTCATTGGACAAACTCAACCAGAAGCCAAAAGAAAAGGGAGCAGCCAGTTANTATAATTATATAAGAAAAGCTACATAACAAAGTGAAGTAACTCTGAATCTATGCATAAACTCAGGAAAATGCTCTGGAAGAACACACACAAAACTATCAACTGTGGTTAACTCTGGAGGACCAAAGCAGAATTAGACAGATACGAGCAGGGGAAGCAGATTCTCACTTATTTCTTTGCATATTTAAATACTACTTAAATATTTACAATGAACATGCATACTCATTCTGCCTAACTTTTTAAACATTTCAATTTCCTGCATGGTTCAAATACAAGGCAAGATGTCAATGTTATGAAGAAAGCAGAATGCTATAAAGAATAGGAATAAACTATAGATAAAGAAATGATGATATGTAATAAATAAGATGGTATAAGGCTCATTTATTTACCAAAGAAGAAAAGTATTTTAATGATTTAACATATGGTATGTAAATTAACGCTGCTAGACATTATACCACACTATAAGCTCCTGGAGACTATATCTATTTATTCTTATTTATCCCTAGCACCTAGTCTAATAAATGTTATATGCTAAGTGTTGTATAAATAATATTTTTTAAAATTGAGTGACAACGTGGTGTGTTGAAGGGAACACAGCTAAATCAATTGTTGGTAATATTTCACAATTTTGAAGAGTCTCAGTCCCCTCATCAATAAAATGGGGAAGCTGGCAATACTAATAGTTCCAAGAGTATAATTTTAATAAATTCACAAGCCATAAGTTCTAAAAGTTTTGAGAACTGATGTTAAGTCTCTAATTCTTTATTATACCAAGTAAGGACTTAAAATAATTGTCATTTGCTGTCACTATTATTTCATAAACGAAAAGATGTTTTAACCCCAAAAATATAAAAGAGACAAAATTCAGAATAAAGAACAATCCTTTCTAAGAAAGGACAGTTGGCAACCTTACACCAGTGCATACACATGCACACACACACACACGCGCACACACACACACACACACACACACGCATGCACACAAAATTGAACGATAAGTTTGACAAAGACACACAGCAGATTTTGAATCAGAGGACCAAATAAACTCTGGAGTCTCTTCATCTCTAAGATTTTGTAAATGCTGTTTATTTTTTAAAATGTACTTAATGTTTTTATTTTTAATTAGAAAATTCATGCTTATTTGTAAAAAAAAAAAAAAGTCAAACAAAACTGATTTCTATAAAATAGAGAGCGAAGATCCACCTCAAGTCCCCCTCCACTCCCACGCCCCAAGTTAACCATAATGTGTGGTATATTTCACTAGAAGGTATAAACATACATATACTGGTACACAGCTTTTTAAATGGAATGTAACTTATTCTAAACTGTCTATCAGTTTGCAAAGTAGAAAGATAGATATGTAGTAATGGTCAACTGAATTGAACATCAATAACAATTAGGGAAAATATTTCTTCTGCTCAATTTAGAAGTGTCTCTCTGCCATACACTCATCAGAGCTGGGCAGAAGGCTTGAGTTTGAAAGTTTTGCTGATTCAGTAGGCAGTTTATTCCTGTGCACTGCACATAAGATCCCCAGAATGACTGCCAAGGAAAATAAAATGCTGGGAGTGTCCAAGTCAAGGGATCATCTGGATATTTGGAACAGAACTGAAAGGGGTCATCCAGGTCTTCCAAGGTGAGTCAGAAGTAAAGAGAAGGAAGCCAGGGTCTTCAATTTGGGTAATGGCTCCCGTCTGAGATCCAAATATCTATGGCTGTGTTTGGGGACACAGTCTTACGGAATGGAAGAAATTTTTGTCTTTCAAAGATCATGTTATCTACTAATTCTGTAAAAACCCACATCAGAACTGGAAAGCACCTGTAAGTAAAGCTGAAAAGTCCTCTGGGAGACTGGAGCAGAGGCTCCCAAATGCCAGTACATGTCAGCCTTTCCCAGGTGACAAAATGTGAAAGCAATAAAATTCAAAAGTCTTTTAACCACTGAATTAGTACTCCAGCTTTGGTTGCAAATACTGGCCATGTTTTTATGGGCTAATAAAGGCAAGGAAACATGGAAGCAATTGTCTTGAATTAGGGCATGAGGGATTCCTATTAGCCCCTACCATTTATTCAAAGCTAACAAATGACTGCATATTTCAACTGGGTTAAGACAATGTCAAGATATATAATTCATTCCTTTACCCTTTAA
>NW_007726201.1:154574-158545 GCF_000696425.1 Galeopterus variegatus
AAATATCTATGGCTGTGTTTGGGGACACAGTCTTACGGAATGGAAGAAATTTTTGTCTTTCGAAGATCATATTATCTACTAATTCTGTAAAAACCCACATCAGAACTGGAAAGCACCTGTAAGTAAAGCTGAAAAGTCCTCTGGGAGACTGGAGCAGAGGCTCCCAAATGCCAGTACATGTCAGCCTTTCCCAGGTGACAAAATGTGAAAGCAATAAAATTCAAAAGTCTTTTAACCACTGAATTAGTACTCCAGCTTTGGTTGCAAATACTGGCCATGTTTTTATGGGCTAATAAAGGCAAGGAAACATGGAAGCAATTGTCTTGATTTAGGGCATGAGGGATTCCTATTAGCCCCTACCATTTATTCAAAGCTAACAAATGATTGCATATTTCAACTGGGTTAAGACAATGTCAAGATATATAATTCATTCCTTTACCCTTTAAATATCAAGAATGTTCATGCTCAATAAATGAGAAAGTAGAAAGGAACCAGCCACTTTGTATGTGTTTGGACAAGTGTATTCTCCCATCTGCAAGTAATTTCCTCACCTACGTAAGGAATGACAAATATTCTGCTCACACGACACTGTGTCACCATCTTACATATGGCAGTCATCATGGGGAGTTGCACAAAACTTTAATGTGTTGAGTCAGGATACAGCCTAAGTGTCCTTCTCAATCCAGTGCTCTAAGCAACCACTGTTAGAGTTGGCACCATCTGTTAAACCTATCTGCCATATCTCAATTCTGTAATCTCTAAGATGCCTCCTAGATCTAGCCTACTGGTATTCTCTAAGAATCAGCCATCAAGAAGAGGAAAAATACTATCCTAGAGATAACAGATGTCTATATCAATGTGATTAATCACAGACCGTGATTAAGAGAAAAGGACATAACAGTGCCTTCCCTGTAGTCTTACTGTGTCAGGTCTACCTGCCTTCCTAGCTATGGTGAACAATGAAAGTTCTCTCTTTCTCTTCTGCCTTGCATTACCAAGTGAATTCTTCATGCAGTTCAGATCCTTTCTTCCATTTTTTTTTTTTTACAGGTGATCTATGGCCTCTCTGAATCTGCTCACAACCAGCCAGAGAGGTTTATTAGCTTTGTGTTTTGAGGTTGGGAAGTAAAGGATCTACATAAGGGATGATGTAGACTTAAGTAGCAACAGCGCCCCAAGGAGAATAGGGTGCGTGACCCTATATAAAAAATATCATTGATCTGATCATGAGAATACCCAGGGATTCTTATGAGACATAGAGCAGAAAGCATCATTTCTATACATGTATTCCTTGATCCTGGGAATACAGCTTCTCAGTCAAACAAGTATGGCTACTTACTTGGCAAACTGTGTTAAATAACATTAAGCAGAGTTCTTTACCAAGTGATTGTGCAAAACTCTCAACACTCATGTGTACAAGGGATCTTCAAAAACATTCAGGGATAATGTGTATTATGAAAAAACTACCCATGGATTTCAAACTTTTTTTGCAGCAAAATAAACTCATACTAACTTATTATAAAATATCTTAACAGGATCTCTTTTGAGGCACTGAGATGGGTAAGACATCATTTTGAAAAGAGCCCCTATCAGAGCAACATGAATTCTGCTAAAATTGAAGCAAGAACAAACATCAAATTGATGGTGAAGCTTGGGTGGAAAAATGGTGAAATCATTGATGCTTTGTGAAAAGTTTACGGAGACAATGCTTCAAATAAATCAGCAGTTTACAAATGGATAATTCATTTTAAGAAAGGATGAAACATGTTGAAGATGAACCCCACAGCAGCAGACTATCCACATCAATTTGCAGGGAAAAAATTAATTTTGTTTGTGCCCTAATTGAAGAGGACCAATAGAAACAATAGCCAACACCATAGACATCTCAACTGGTTCAGTTTTCACGATTCTGACTGAAAAATTACTGTTGAGCAAACTCTCTGCTTGACAGGTGCCAAACCTGTTGTGCGCAGATCAGCTGCAAACAAGAGCAGAGCTTTCAAAGAAAATGTTAAAGTGGAGTCAGGATCCTACATCATTTCTTTGAAACTGTAACAGGAGATGAAACATGGCTTTACCAGTAAGATCCTGAAAACAAAGCACAATCAAAGCCATGGCTACCACAAGGTGAAAATGGTCTAGTCAAAGAAAAGTGGACAGGCCAGAAGCAAAGGTCATGGCAGTAGGTTTTTTAAATGCTCAAGGCATTTTGCTAGTTAACTTTCTGGAGGGCCACAGAATGATAACATCTGCTGTTTATAAGAGTGTTTTGAGAAAGTCAGAAAAATGCCTGGGAAAGCTTCACCACAGAGTCCTTCTCCACCCTGACAACGCCTCTGCTCATTCCTCACATGAAACAAGGGCAATTTTGGGAGAGTTTTGATGGAAAATCATTAGACATCCCATTATAGTCCTGATTTGGCTCCCTTCTGACTTCTTTTTGTTTCCTAATCTTAAAAAAATCTTTAAAGAGCACCCATTTTTCTTCAGATAGTAATGTAAAAATGACTGCAATGACATGGTTAAATTCCCAGGACCCTCAGTTCTTTAGGGACGGACTAAATGGCTGCTATCATTGCTTACAAAATTGTCTTGAACTTGATGAACCTTATATTGAGAAAAAATTTCATATTTTTTATTTTTATTTTTTAATTTCATTTTCTCATGACTTTTTGAAATCCCCTCATATTATGAATCACTAAGAGGAGGGCTTGTGTTTCACTTGAATTTATTTAATCCTAGAACCTGTTTGNATTGCTTACAAAATTGTCTTGAACTTGATGAACCTTATATTGAGAAAAAATTTCATATTTTTTATTTTTATTTTTTAATTTCATTTTCTCATGACTTTTTGAAATCCCCTCATATTATGAATCACTAAGAGGAGGGCTTGTGTTTCACTTGAATTTATTTAATCCTAGAACCTGTTTGTCAATGCCCATTTTGTGGACTTGCATTCCACAGAACACATGCTGAGAAATAAAACCCTGGCATTCTAAAGGCAGCTTCCTTATTTTACAGATGAAAAATTGAAAAATTAATCTTCCCCAGATAGTTTCTATGCAGAACATGGATAAGAATCTAGGCAGTTCAAAGAAACCACTTTTTTGCTCATCCATAAGAAGCAACTCCTCAGCAGTTCAAGTTTCATCTGAGATTGCAGTAATTCAGTCACATCTTCAGGCTCCACTTCTAATTCTAGTTCTCTTGCTATTTCTACTATATCTGCAGTTACTTCCTCCACTGAAGTCTTGAACCTCTCAAAGTCAACCATGAAGGTTGGAATCAACTTCTTCCAAACTCCTAGCAATGTTATTTTTACCTCCTCCCATGAATAATGAATGTTCTTAATGGCATCTAGAATGGTGAATACTTTCCAGAAGATTTTTTAATTTACTTTGCCCAGATCCACCAGAGGAATCACTATATCTATAGCTAACATCCAGGCTCTGTTGTTCCATTTACGAAGCATAGGCAGAGTAGTTTTAGCATGATTTTTAAAGGCCCTATGTTTTTTCGAATAATAAGTGGGCACTGGCTTCAACTTAAAGTCACCAGCTGTATTAGCCCCTGCTATGGTCTAAATGTTTGTCCCCACAAAAGCTCACATTGAAGCTTGATCCTCAGTGTGGTATTGTTGAAAGGTGGGGCCTCTAGGAGGTGATTGGATCATGAGGGTTATGCCTTCATGAATGGATTAATCCATTTATGGATAAGTGGGTTAATGGTTAAGTGGGTTATCATGGGAGTGGCACTAGTGGCTTAATAAGAAGAGAAAGAAGCATGTTAGTGCACTCGTGCTCAGCCTCTTGTCATGTGATATCCTGCATCGCCATGGGACTCTGTAGAGAGTCCCCATCAACAGGCAGTGAAAAAGAAATACCACATGTTTTCACTTATTGGAGGGAGCTAAAGGTGAATGAATCAATTCACACACATACATACACACACACACACACACACACACACAC
>NW_007726201.1:160435-161717 GCF_000696425.1 Galeopterus variegatus
ACTTTTGATATACTTTCCTCACTAAGCTTAATTATTTCTAGCTCTTTTGGTAGTTTTTTTTTTAATTTTAAGATTTAATTATACATGTATGTGGGGTACAGTGTATTGTTTCAATATGTTCATACTGTACATTGATTCACTTAGGTAGATAGCATAGTTTTGTATCTGTTAATCCACCACTACCCCTCTCCATAACCCCCTCCCCTCCACTGTCAACCTCTGGTAACCATTATTCTACTCTCTACTTCTATGTGAACCACTTTATTATTTTTCAGATTCCACATATGAGTAAGATTACGCAGTATTTGTCTTTCTGTTCCTGGCTTATTTCATTTACATTATGGTCCCCAGTTCTGCCCACATTGCTACAATTAACCATATTTCATTTTTTTATAACTGAATAGCCTTCCATTGTGTCTGTATACCATAGTTTTTTTAACCATTCATCCATTNAAAAAAAAAAAAGAATGCCTTCACCACATGCTCCCCTAGACCTTGGACTTCCCAGTCTCCAAAAGCATAAGAAGTAAATTTTGTTTTCTTTTAAATTACCTAATTTCAGGTATTCTGTTATAAGCAACATAAAACTGACTAATAAAGCCTCTAGCAAAAGAGTCAGCTTGTCTTTTGAAGCCTTGAAGCCAGACATTGACTTTTCCTCTCCAGCTGTGAAAGTCCTAGATGGTATCTTCTTCCAATAGAAGGCTATTTTGTTTACCTTGAAAATTGGTTGTTTAGTGCAGCCACCTTCATCAATTATTTTAGGCAGATCTTCTGGATCACTTGTTGCAGTTTCTATATCAGCACTTGCTGCTTCACCTTGCACTGTTATGTAATGGAGACGGCTTCTTTCATTAAACATCATGAACCAACCTCTGCTAGCTTCAGACTTTTCTTCTGTAGCTTCCTTACCTCTCTCAGCACTCACAGAATTGAAGAGAGTTAGGGCCTTGCTCTGGATTAGGCTTTAGCTTCAGAAAATGCTATGGCTGGCTTGATTTTTTATCCAGACCCCTAACACTCTCCATATCAGCGATAAGGCTGTTTTGCTTTCTTATCACTCATGTATTCACTGGAGCAGCATTTCCTTCAAGCACTTTTCCCCCTTGCATTTACAACTTGGCTAACCATTTGGAGCAAGAGGCCTAGCTTTCAGCCTATCTCAACTTTTGATATACTTTCCTCACTAAGCTTAATTATTTCTAGCTCTTTTGGTAGTTTTTTTTTTAATTTTAAGATTTAATTATACATGTATGTGGGGTACAGTGTATTGTTTCAATAT
>NW_007726201.1:162156-164731 GCF_000696425.1 Galeopterus variegatus
AACCACTTTATTATTTTTCAGATTCCACATATGAGTAAGATTACGCAGTATTTGTCTTTCTGGTCCTGGCTTATTTCATTTACATTATGGTCCCCAGTTCTGCCCACATTGCTACAATTAACCATATTTCATTTTTCTATAACTGAATAGCCTTCCATTGTGTCTGTATACCATAGTTTTTTTAACCATTCATCCATTGATGGACATTTAAGTTGATTCAGTCTCCTGGCTATTGTGAATATAGTTGCAATGAACATGGGAGTGCAGGTGTCTTTTTGATATATTGATTTCATTTCCTTTGGGTGTATGTCCAGTACTGGGATAGCTGGATCATAAGGTAAATCTATTTTTAGTTCTCTGAGGAACTTCTATACTGTTATCCATAAAGGCTGTATTAATTTACAGTCTCATCAATAATGTAAAAAGAGTTCTTTTTCTGCATCCTCATCAGCATTTATTTTCTGTCTATTTGATAATAGCCATTCTAACTGGAGTGAGATGATATCTCATTGTGGTTTTAATTTGCATGTCCCTGATGATTAATGATGTTGAGCAGTTTTTCATGTACCTGTTGGCTACTTGTATGCCTTCTTTTGAGAAATGTCTGTTCAGATCCTTTGCCAATTTTTCATTTGGGTTATTTGGATTTTTGCTGCTGAATTGTCTGAGTTCCTCATATATTCTGGACATTAACCCCGTGTCTGATGTGTAGTTTGCAAACACTTTCTCCCATTCTGTGGGTTGTCTCTTCCCTTTGTTGATAGTGTCCTTTGTTGTGCAGAAGCTTTTCAGTTTGATGTAGTCCCATTTGTGTATTTGTGCAAACATCTGGAAAACCTCTCAGCCAGACATTTCGCCTGTAGACCCCAGAGGCTGGATTATATAAAAGTGAAGAGAAGTGACTGGATTTCTTTGATTTGGTGAGTAGTTCTCACCCCTGGATGCACAGTGAAATCACCTGAGAGGCTGTTAAAACTTGCCCAGGTCCCGGCCCCTCCCCACGCTTGTTGAATTGGAATTTAAGCATGGACACTTTTGAGAAGATCTCAAGGGGATTTTTGCAACCATGATGGCAAACCACTGATTGTTGAGCGTGAGAAGTTATGGTTTCTTCTGAATACCTTGACTGTGTTTTTTTTTCTTTCATTTCTGTAGAAGACTTTTTAAAAATATGTTTTAGCTATTTATAACTACTCCCCTTCATCATTTTCCTACCTCATATCCCTTTTAGATAGCCCCTTCAGGAGTTAGAATAGGGATAAACACACACACACATATGTATGAAACACACACACACATATATATATATATGAAAGTTAAAATATATGCTTTTTATAAGTTTTCAATAGTAAAGGGTTTATCTTGACTTCATTAAACATCTTTTCTATTTTGCATAGTCCGGGAGTTAGTAGCTACAAGCCAGGGTTGATTCTCTTCACTTTGACATCACCCAGCCTCTGGGTCTACAGGCAAAATGTCCAGCTGAGAGGTTTTCCAGACGTTTGTTCATGGCTCACGCTTGCTCATAGCCTCGCCCCGAGCACAGAGCCAGAGCCAACAATTCTCGGCTTCCTTCTGGGCTTCTAACTACTCTGGGCTGCCTTGTTGGCTTTTGCCTCCTTCTTAGCACTTGTCAATCCAAAAACACTGAGGAAGCTAAAGTGAACTCTTTCTATTTGTTTATGTGGCAATAAACTCAGAGTCTACGCCGAAAAAATGTCCTTGGCCTTTGACAAAGCTGCCTTGGAGATGCCTCTGTCTGTTTTAAATTGGCCAGAAATGAACCCAGAAACCAGTGCCCTCCACCAGGGGCCAATCTGCTGAATAAGCCCATATTAGCGGCAAGACATGGTCTGATTCAAACACAAGGGTGTTTTGACATTTTTGTGTCATCTAGCATCAGAGGAATGCAGAACTTCTAAGGTGGGTGCTAGGATTTGACTGTGGAGAATAGGCTAAGTGGACATTGGAAATTGAGTTCTGTGATTGATATTTTCAGTTTGGGGGATTCTTGGAATACAATAATGAAGCCCTGGAGTATGGAAGGAATCAAGAGCTTATGACAACCATTTTTAAAGAAAAGTTATCGTTATTGGAAGGCTATTGTATTCTCCACCTTTAAAAGCCTTGGAAGAGAGTTTAGAGACAGGTCTTTGAGACCTCAGAAAGGTATGCAAAGGGCAACGAAAGAGAAAGCAGGTCTCATTTTTAGGTGTAAAAAGAAGAGAAAAATAAAATAATCGTTCTAAAAGTAACAGAAGCTCAAGTTCAGAAGCTTCATCTCCTCTATGATGAACAGAAGCAAAGTGACTGACTGTGGGTTAAATCAGTCTTTATTATCACTAATGAAGAGTGGTAAGAGCGTGTGAGAAGAGACTCAGCGCCACCCCTGGAACAGGTGTAAGTGTGAAGTTATGCACCCCTGGAACAGGTGTAAGTGTGAAGTTATTTTCTTCTATGGGCTCTGCTTGCATGTGAAATGCTTGCCATGTCCAGCGAGCTGTAGAAAACACAGACTCTCTGCTGTCATGAAATCTGCCATCTGGGTGAAGAGATAAGAGAAAGGTGCGGTGTT
>NW_007726201.1:165135-206102 GCF_000696425.1 Galeopterus variegatus
GACTTACGGGGTCGCGGGTCTGTGGCAGTCTGACGAGCTTCTCTCTGCCTTTGTGGAAACCCCAGATTCAGAGGCTGGAATTCCAAAGTGCAGGAAACACATCTGGTGAAGGCTTTCTTTGGTTGTGACTTCAGCGACATCAAGGTATCACATTGTGAAATGGTGGAGCAGAGAAAGCAACACAGAGAAAGATAAAGACTCTCCTTCCCTGACAACCATTATTAATCCTGAAGTTATTTTCTTCTATGGGCTCTGCTTGCATGTGAAATGCTTGCCATGTCCAGCGAGCTGTAGAAAACACGGACTCTCTGCTGTCATGAAATCTGCCATCTGGGTGAAGAGATAAGAGAAAGGTGCGGTGTTAAATGGCAAAAGGATATGCAAACCCCAATGCCAAATTGAAATACGGATGATATTTCATAAGGCAGTGAAAGGCAGGCTCAGAGAGGAAGTGTGAGAGGGCTCCAGGCATGGAAGAGGGCTCTTTTGGCTAGAATAACCAGGGAAGAATCCACAGAGGAAGGGGCTGTGGAGCCATATCTGGAACAAGGGGATCAGATTCAGGAGGTGGGGGATCTTTGGGGGAGGGGTGGGAAAGAGGGGCACAGCTTGTGCCAGTCTGGAGCACCCTCCCATCCTTCACCTAAGCAGCTTCAGAAAACATGGAGAACAAGTAGAAAAGTCTCTGCTTTGGCACTTTCCTGCTCTCAAGAGCATCAGCGATGTTCTGAATGCTGCCTTTGACTTAATTGAGTAACACCTAATCAGAACATCCAGCCCAGAGCAAGTTCTTCAGGGAAAGACCCAGCTCCACACTGGGTTTCACAAACTGGGGGAGAGAGGGAAAAGTGGAGAAAATTCATGTATTTATTGAGTACCTCCACAAGCTTGCCCTATCCTGGACACTTCAAATATACAACCACTTAGTCCTCAAAATAAAAATACCAAGATCAACAACCCTAAATGGATGGTGGTGTTGCTCCAGATGTATAGAAGAGGAAGCAGAGATCTAGGGAAGTTAAGCAATTTGCTTAAGGTCACAGAGCAAATAAGTAGAAATTGTCCAATAAATAGAAAATGTCCAAACCCCTCCTCTGACTTGCAAGGACATAAAGGCTCAGAGAGGTGAGTCTGTGCTTGCCAAGGTCAGACAGCTGGCAAGGGGCAGAGCGGAGTCCAGCCTTCTTCCACGCCACATGTCAACCCTGCTGAGTGACTGGGCAATTGGGAGGAGCAGTGATATGTGCTGGCCATGAGCCCTGGTAGCAGGAATTCAGCTTCCTCTCAGTTGTCTGCACCACCCATGGTCAGAGACACAGGAGTGTCTGCCAGTGCCAAATCTTAACAATCTTCCCACCATCTTGCCTTTGGGAAGGTGTGGTAGGATGGCAGCGAACGACATTTCCCATGCGGCTCCTCTTCTTTATGCTGAGTCATGTGGAGAGAGATTCATTGATAAACAGGGTGGGCCCTAAGACTCTGCAGCTCTTACCCTCATATCCACCTCAGACCACTGGGAGAAAGAAGAGGCAAAGTAGATGCATCTCTGGCCTTTGCAGGCATCTTTCTAAAGGTTGCAAGCAAAATGTTGTCAAGAAACAAGGCTCGTTATAGGTGCAGCATCTGTGTTTACTCAAAGGCTAGTTAACAATTGATGAATGGGGGCTGTGCTCTTGGGTTTCCAACTTCTAAACACAGACTCAAAGAACTAGTCCACAGGCCAGCTGGAGGGTCAGAGCAGGGATCCTGTCTTTATCTCTCGTGAGTATCTCTGGTTTTCAAATAGGTAGTAAACATATCAGCCCTCACCATGGAACAGAGGGACCCAGTTTCTTGTTGCTTTTGAAGGAAAGCTACTAATGGCTCTTAAAGCCAAGTATACCAGGAAATAGCACGTGGGCTAATTTTCTTCAGCCCAATGGCCATTTGCCACCAAATCTTATTCCCAAGTACTTGGCCAGCAATGAGGCAATAGTTGGCAGAAACTGCTCTACAGGTCCATCAGTTCCCTTCCAAATATACACTCACACATACAAATGTAAACACACACACACTCTCACACAAACATACACACACACATCATGAGGTAATACTGAGCATGCAACAGTACATTAAAAAGCTACATTAAAATAATTACTCTTTTTGATCCTATTAGCTAAACCTACTAAAAATCCTAGAATTTCTGTTAAATAATAATGCCCATGTAGATCATTTTATTTGAAGCAAAGTCTCAAACTTTAAAACTGACTCCAATGCAGTTATTTATTTTTCCTTGTGGGCTTATTCTGTTGACTTCTTGTTAGCTTTATAAGGCTCCTACTAGCTAAATGAAGACAGTTTAATCAACCTGCCAGCCACCTCCCTAGCAGGAAGTACAGGAAAAGAATACGAACACAAAGCCTAGAGCTTCTCCTCCCCTTTTATAAATTCAAAAAATGAGATCAGATCAGCCAAAAAATAAACATCTACCAGTCAAATGTCCTCGTCCCAGCTCTGCCCCGACTCAGGGTGTACTTCTATCAATCTCTCATTCAGCTAAAAACTAGTTCTCAACTTCCTTCAGAATTAATTTTTTAAAAATAATTTGAAGTCTGGTCTAAAACAATCTGAATAATGACCACTGCTTTTTACTCCTTACTGTCTCAGTAGATAAATTCTTTTTGGAATTTTCTGCAAATTACAGTCTCTGGATTTGTTTCAGTATCATTCAGGGAGGAATCTTTATACCAAATTATATCTTGGTACTAAGATGGAGATTATCTAACACAACATTGTGTCTTACTCAAGACTAGCTTCTCAAAGTGTGGCATATGGTGATATAATTGGTTGTACTCAAAATCACCAAATAAACAGTATCCAAGATCATCAAGTTTACTCCAATAGTTGGAGGAAACTATATCGTTGTATGAAAATAATTACAAATATATATTATGGTATAGAAGCAAAATGCCTGTGACTGCCAAGACAAAAGTGAAGATTTCCAAGAAGTTTATGATGGGCCAATTTGATGCTGTGCACCCAACCACCCTAGACAGCATGGCCACTCTTGCCTGTGGGAGGTGGACCACCTCGGGAGGGGGTGTCTCCTCTACTCTGCTGTGCATACTACTTTAGTGGAGACGTTATGAGATGTCTGAGGAATACTGACAACATGTTTAATGGTAAGGACACTTTAGAGTAAGAAAAATAGTGGCCTCATGAAAGCCCTGGGGCCATGTTTTCTAAAGAGTGGTCTACTTACCCCTAATTATACAGAAGGCATTTTAAGCAATGCGTGGAATTAGCACTTCATATTTTAATTAATTTGAATGTTTTTCCTCTACTTATGGAAAGTTATGCACATGTGCTTCATTTTCTTTTCTTTCTTTTTTTTTTTTTTTTAAAGATGACTGGTAAGGGGATCTTAACCCTTGACCCAGTGTTGTCAGCACCATGCTCTCCCAAGTGAGCCACGGGCCGGCCCTCCTCATTTTCTTAAAATTTTTCTATTAAACAAACTTAAATGTTGAGCAAAAGAACAAAGACTGATGGAATAGGAATAATAGTACATGAGGTAACACATACAATAAAATCATTACGAAGGTAAATGAGTGACTGAACTTAATACAGCCTAAATCCATCTCTACCAATATATTTCTCTACTTAATAAAATTAAGAAACACCATAATGGGTCAGCCTTATAGCCTATCTATTAGGTATTAAAATGGTCCCAAAGAATCCCTATTTTTTCATTAGTTTATTGAGCACACACCATGCACTATAGACAGCCTTACTTAAAGAAGCTACAAGTCCAGTGACGAGACAGACTCATCCCAACCCCTGCAATGCAAGGTCATCAGTGTCATGATGGCTATACTCAGAAGGTTCACAGAGAGAGCAGATGCTGGGTTTGGGGCCAGAGAAGGCTCTACAGAGCAGGTGACATGGGAGTTGAAGCTTAAAAAGGAGTAGAAGTTTCCAGGAAAGAGTGCATTAGAGGGCATAGTTGCCTTTCATAAAAACAATGACAGAAGTTGACAGATGAAACTTAAATATATGTGGATTACTCTAACAGTTTCTGATTTTAGTTCCAGAATAGATTACCCTGTCTCTCTCTTTCCCAGGCCAAACCATGGTCATATCCATCCTTTACAAGAAAAAAAAAGTTTTAGGAAAGCGGCCAGTCTCCTTTCTTGTGCATACATTCCCTTTGTAACTTATTTACAGCATGCCTGGTGTCTTCAGATGTATCTTTTCAGCAAAAGTGCTGAAAGTGACTAAAGTTTATGAGAATAAAGATCCCTGAACAGAGCAGATCCCACCATCACAAGCGCTGAGTCACATCCCCAGTCCCTTATAGAATGCCCTCCCCTTTGTTCTCCACTTATCTGAATGCCATTCATTTTTTAAGATGTCCGAGTCCTAATTTTAAAATGTTTTCAATTTATCCAGTCCTTATTAATCATCCTCTTCCCTGGACACCTGAGAGGTCTTTTTGCCTAGTTATCTAGTGATTTCACAGCAGTTAGACTCAAACTCTCTACTAGATTATAAGCTGATGGAGGTCAGGGACCAACATACAACTTTGGCATCCCCCACAGAGTCTGCTGCAGTGCTGAATTTCATTTATTTTGGAGTCTGAGATGCTATATATGAAGCAAGGAAGTGGGTCAAAAAGAAAGATGTATCCGTGCAGCTGACGCCTTGAAATAAAGACCTGCACTTTTCTTATCACGGCCAACCCCATATGTCCCCTACATCTATTACCAGAATAAAAGGTGGGACATGTGCCCCCTACCCCCATGACCAGCATCATCACCTTCCAGTGTGTGAGTCCTCTTAATTTCCTCACTCCTACTCCTTTAAAGCTACCTTGATGCTTTCACAAAAAAGAAAATTAACACTCAATATGTCAAGACTATTGAGAGATGTAGAAGCAAACCCTCATAGAATTTATCACTTATTAATGGAAATGGAAATGTACATAACTACAATATGGGTGGGGGAGGTCCTACAAGAGAGCCACGGGCATGTGGACAAAAGAAACCATTAATTCTGAACAGCCATCAGATGTTGAGGAAGCTGGGAGAGAACTGTGGGAACTAGGAGAATTTTCCCATGGACTGAACCTTCTAGAGATGACTCTAGGATCAGCAGGGTCCCCAACATAGTCATGGGCAAGGTTGCAAATACTTCCCATGGAGTACTAATTACCAACTGACCTAATGTCATTTCCTATTGTGTGACAGTGACATGTTCACCAAGGCACATCTAGTCAGCACTTTGGAGGATCTGGGGATCCATTCTGTAGCTTTACGAATAAATACATCAGCAAGGAGCTCTAGGGGAGAGACCACAAGACCTCTCCTTGGCAAGAGGGTTTTCCTTTAGACATGATCTCTGGTAACTCTTCTGTTCACACCAAAGGGAATCCTAAAAGCATATTCTTTGTTCTCACTAAGAATTGGTGAGTACCAAAAAGGTTAAGGGACAAAACATTCCTTCATGACCTCCTTAGAAATTACTAGGGATAGAATAAATTCTGTTTCCAAAGCCTGTTGGAAAAAGTTTTTCTTGGATGAACTCCAAGAGTTGGAGAGATCAAATGGGTTTCAATACTGTCCTTACCATTTTTGAGGTCTCAAGGCTGCCTCTTTCTTCCCCAAGTCTCTTTTATTGAATAGTCAGGCAGCAGCATTTCATATATCCACATTCCTTTCCTTTTGGTACCAGAAATGGTTAAAAATCATTATGAACAATGGTACATCTGATGACTTCACCCACTGGCATTACAATCCTCCTGGAATAGACCTCCTTTCCAGGAATGTCCCTTAAGGAACTTACAAATATATGGGAATATAAATCTGAATTATTGACCTGGCACCAAACTCCATCTGCCGACTACTCTAACGTAATGCCAAGAAGCTCAAAAATTTAAAACTCATTAGGGTGACTCCAGACGTTTTTATTCTTTGTGTATAAAAGGTGGCAGAGAACATCCTAAACCGGCAGCCCTTATGCCCATCACAACCCCAGCCACGGTAATGATCACAATGAACATCTCTGTAAAACTGTGATCCAGGGAGCAGCTAGAAATACCTTTTTGGACAGCCACCTGTGTCTGCCTTACTGTCTTGCTCACTAGATGGCTTTTCATCAACTTTAGCTTCCATACTCAGAACCTAGTACAGTGTCTGACACTTAGTAGGTGCTCAAAGAATGTAAATGACTGAGGAATGATTCTATTCTACTAATTCTTTTATGTGTTCCATTCCCTCAGATTCAATTCAGTTCAACCCCAACATGTGAACATTACTTAAGTTTATTTGGTCCGGGTCAAATGGTGGCACCAAGTTGAATGTAATACCAAGTCATGATCAATAGTTTAATTATAGGCCAGTGAAAGGGTTATAGTTCCTGCATTCACTGCTGTTGTACCATCTAATATAATCCACAGCTCAGTACCACATATGTGTGTACAAATATTAGTTGACATTCATAATAAGCATTCTGTTTTAGGTTCTCAAAAGAAGCTAAGATAGCTTGGCATTGAAGGCAACTTGATTTCCCTGGCTTTGTTTCTGTTGACAATTTCTTTATACATCCACTTCAAGGACTGTGTACCCCATCTGGGAATTGTGTGTCCAAACATATCCAGTAGATACGAGGGATGGGAAAGCGAGAGAATAGAGGGTAGCTTTGCTCAGAAAGCATAATTATAGAATTCAGATCTTGGCAGAGGAGACATTTCTAATAATAGTCATGCATGTAGGAAGATGTAGTAGAATGAAGAAAAGTAATTAAAGGACAAAGAACCATAACTTCAGAGTTTTGGAAGGTCAACATAGTTGCTGAACTCCCTGAGAATAATAGTAGTGGACAGAGTAGAGGGAAGGACCGAGTCACAGGCTCAATATCAAGATAGAATTACCTGGGAATTAGGATGAGAGTAAGATTTAGATAAAGTGTTTCCAAAAGTGGAAAAATTGTTGAAATTTTATGGTGTGACAAAAGTGTAAAAGCAATAATTATATTATAATGCTCTAGAATAATAATATAATAATCTTCAGCATATAATATTACTGTGCTGAGTTCTCTTTCTTGTCTAGAAAATTCTCCCAAAATAGGGGAAAGAACAGGAAAATAAGGAACATTTATTGCATGCCTACTATGCTCCAGGCCCTGAACCAGTGCTTTTTGTCACTATTAGTTCATTTGGGTTAAAGTTTACATAATTTGTGTTTGATCTTCAAATGTGAATAGGATTTCTTTAAGTGTGGTGTGTTTAGTATAACTTCTTATAGCAATCTAACATAGTTATTCCTCTCTGATATTAAATGAGCAAATGTACCAAAGGGAAAAAAAAATCCCAAATAGCAACATCAACACTTTCCCGACAACTACTATATTCCTGACACTGGCCTACATGTACAACACACATTTACTTACAGACAATATTGCCTCCATNTTTTTTTTTTTTTTTTTTAAAGATGACTGGTAAGGGGATCTTAACCCTTGACCCAGTGTTGTCAGCACCATGCTCTCCCAAGTGAGCCACGGGCCGGCCCTCCTCATTTTCTTAAAATTTTTCTATTAAACAAACTTAAATGTTGAGCAAAAGAACAAAGACTGATGGAATAGGAATAATAGTACATGAGGTAACACATACAATAAAATCATTACGAAGGTAAATGAGTGACTGAACTTAATACAGCCTAAATCCATCTCTACCAATATATTTCTCTACTTAATAAAATTAAGAAACACCATAATGGGTCAGCCTTATAGCCTATCTATTAGGTATTAAAATGGTCCCAAAGAATCCCTATTTTTTCATTAGTTTATTGAGCACACACCATGCACTATAGACAGCCTTACTTAAAGAAGCTACAAGTCCAGTGACGAGACAGACTCATCCCAACCCCTGCAATGCAAGGTCATCAGTGTCATGATGGCTATACTCAGAAGGTTCACAGAGAGAGCAGATGCTGGGTTTGGGGCCAGAGAAGGCTCTACAGAGCAGGTGACATGGGAGTTGAAGCTTAAAAAGGAGTAGAAGTTTCCAGGAAAGAGTGCATTAGAGGGCATAGTTGCCTTTCATAAAAACAATGACAGAAGTTGACAGATGAAACTTAAATATATGTGGATTACTCTAACAGTTTCTGATTTTAGTTCCAGAATAGATTACCCTGTCTCTCTCTTTCCCAGGCCAAACCATGGTCATATCCATCCTTTACAAGAAAAAAAAAGTTTTAGGAAAGCGGCCAGTCTCCTTTCTTGTGCATACATTCCCTTTGTAACTTATTTACAGCATGCCTGGTGTCTTCAGATGTATCTTTTCAGCAAAAGTGCTGAAAGTGACTAAAGTTTATGAGAATAAAGATCCCTGAACAGAGCAGATCCCACCATCACAAGCGCTGAGTCACATCCCCAGTCCCTTATAGAATGCCCTCCCCTTTGTTCTCCACTTATCTGAATGCCATTCATTTTTTAAGATGTCCGAGTCCTAATTTTAAAATGTTTTCAATTTATCCAGTCCTTATTAATCATCCTCTTCCCTGGACACCTGAGAGGTCTTTTTGCCTAGTTATCTAGTGATTTCACAGCAGTTAGACTCAAACTCTCTACTAGATTATAAGCTGATGGAGGTCAGGGACCAACATACAACTTTGGCATCCCCCACAGAGTCTGCTGCAGTGCTGAATTTCATTTATTTTGGAGTCTGAGATGCTATATATGAAGCAAGGAAGTGGGTCAAAAAGAAAGATGTATCTGTGCAGCTGACGCCTTGAAATAAAGACCTGCACTTTTCTTATCATGGCCAACCCCATATGTCCCCTACATCTATTACCAGAATAAAAGGTGGGACATGTGCCCCCTACGTGCAGCTGACGCCTTGAAATAAAGACCTGCACTTTTCTTATCACGGCCAACCCCATATGTCCCCTACATCTATTACCAGAATAAAAGGTGGGACATGTGCCCCCTACCCCCATGACCAGCATCATCACCTTCCAGTGTGTGAGTCCTCTTAATTTCCTCACTCCTACTCCTTTAAAGCTACCTTGATGCTTTCACAAAAAAGAAAATTAACACTCAATATGTCAAGACTATTGAGAGATGTAGAAGCAAACCCTCATAGAATTTATCACTTATTAATGGAAATGGAAATGTACATAACTACAATATGGGTGGGGGAGGTCCTACAAGAGAGCCACGGGCATGTGGACAAAAGAAACCATTAATTCTGAACAGCCATCAGATGTTGAGGAAGCTGGGAGAGAACTGTGGGAACTAGGAGAATTTTCCCATGGACTGAACCTTCTAGAGATGACTCTAGGATCAGCAGGGTCCCCAACATAGTCATGGGCAAGGTTGCAAATACTTCCCATGGAGTACTAATTACCAACTGACCTAATGTCATTTCCTATTGTGTGACAGTGACATGTTCACCAAGGCACATCTAGTCAGCACTTTGGAGGATCTGGGGATCCATTCTGTAGCTTTACGAATAAATACATCAGCAAGGAGCTCTAGGGGAGAGACCACAAGACCTCTCCTTGGCAAGAGGGTTTTCCTTTAGACATGATCTCTGGTAACTCTTCTGTTCACACCAAAGGGAATCCTAAAAGCATATTCTTTGTTCTCACTAAGAATTGGTGAGTACCAAAAAGGTTAAGGGACAAAACATTCCTTCATGACCTCCTTAGAAATTACTAGGGATAGAATAAATTCTGTTTCCAAAGCCTGTTGGAAAAAGTTTTTCTTGGATGAACTCCAAGAGTTGGAGAGATCAAATGGGTTTCAATACTGTCCTTACCATTTTTGAGGTCTCAAGGCTGCCTCTTTCTTCCCCAAGTCTCTTTTATTGAATAGTCAGGCAGCAGCATTTCATATATCCACATTCCTTTCCTTTTGGTACCAGAAATGGTTAAAAATCATTATGAACAATGGTACATCTGATGACTTCACCCACTGGCATTACAATCCTCCTGGAATAGACCTCCTTTCCAGGAATGTCCCTTAAGGAACTTACAAATATATGGGAATATAAATCTGAATTATTGACCTGGCACCAAACTCCATCTGCCGACTACTCTAACGTAATGCCAAGAAGCTCAAAAATTTAAAACTCATTAGGGTGACTCCAGACGTTTTTATTCTTTGTGTATAAAAGGTGGCAGAGAACATCCTAAACCGGCAGCCCTTATGCCCATCACAACCCCAGCCACGGTAATGATCACAATGAACATCTCTGTAAAACTGTGATCCAGGGAGCAGCTAGAAATACCTTTTTGGACAGCCACCTGTGTCTGCCTTACTGTCTTGCTCACTAGATGGCTTTTCATCAACTTTAGCTTCCATACTCAGAACCTAGTACAGTGTCTGACACTTAGTAGGTGCTCAAAGAATGTAAATGACTGAGGAATGATTCTATTCTACTAATTCTTTTATGTGTTCCATTCCCTCAGATTCAATTCAGTTCAACCCCAACATGTGAACATTACTTAAGTTTATTTGGTCCGGGTCAAATGGTGGCACCAAGTTGAATGTAATACCAAGTCATGATCAATAGTTTAATTATAGGCCAGTGAAAGGGTTATAGTTCCTGCATTCACTGCTGTTGTACCATCTAATATAATCCACAGCTCAGTACCACATATGTGTGTACAAATATTAGTTGACATTCATAATAAGCATTCTGTTTTAGGTTCTCAAAAGAAGCTAAGATAGCTTGGCATTGAAGGCAACTTGATTTCCCTGGCTTTGTTTCTGTTGACAATTTCTTTATACATCCACTTCAAGGACTGTGTACCCCATCTGGGAATTGTGTGTCCAAACATATCCAGTAGATACGAGGGATGGGAAAGCGAGAGAATAGAGGGTAGCTTTGCTCAGAAAGCATAATTATAGAATTCAGATCTTGGCAGAGGAGACATTTCTAATAATAGTCATGCATGTAGGAAGATGTAGTAGAATGAAGAAAAGTAATTAAAGGACAAAGAACCATAACTTCAGAGTTTTGGAAGGTCAACATAGTTGCTGAACTCCCTGAGAATAATAGTAGTGGACAGAGTAGAGGGAAGGACCGAGTCACAGGCTCAATATCAAGATAGAATTACCTGGGAATTAGGATGAGAGTAAGATTTAGATAAAGTGTTTCCAAAAGTGGAAAAATTGTTGAAATTTTATGGTGTGACAAAAGTGTAAAAGCAATAATTATATTATAATGCTCTAGAATAATAATATAATAATCTTCAGCATATAATATTACTGTGCTGAGTTCTCTTTCTTGTCTAGAAAATTCTCCCAAAATAGGGGAAAGAACAGGAAAATAAGGAACATTTATTGCATGCCTACTATGCTCCAGGCCCTGAACCAGTGCTTTTTGTCACTATTAGTTCATTTGGGTTAAAGTTTACATAATTTGTGTTTGATCTTCAAATGTGAATAGGATTTCTTTAAGTGTGGTGTGTTTAGTATAACTTCTTATAGCAATCTAACATAGTTATTCCTCTCTGATATTAAATGAGCAAATGTACCAAAGGAAAAAAAAATCCCAAATAGCAACATCAACACTTTCCCGACAACTACGATATTCCTGACACTGGCCTACATGTACAACACACATTTACTTACAGACAATATTGCCTCCATGAAAAAAAAATCCCAAATAGCAACATCAACACTTTCCCGACAACTACTATATTCCTGACACTGGCCTACATGTACAACACACATTTACTTACAGACAATATTGCCTCCATTTTATAGACTGAGAAACTCAGGCTCAGAGATTAAGAAACTTGCTCAATGTCAGAATTTGACAGCAGATGAGAGGCTCAAACAGTTCTGTTTCATTCCTGCCCACGCTCTTTCCACTACCTCGCACTATGTTTTCAAAGAAAATGATAATGGTACCATTTACTACTACAATAAACAGGTAGAAATAACTTTCAAAGGAACATTGAAAATTTTCTTCTTCACAATGGAACAGGAGGGATCGTAGCAGAAGAATGGAGAGGGCTGAGATGGACTGGTATCCTTATTTTCAAGACCAGGGAAGGAAGGCCGAGGATGGGGTGTGTTCTGGAGGTGTAACTGGATAAAGCAAGCTTATTTCCAGGGTTTCTGGTTCCATCCTGCCTACCCATCTATAATCCTCTGAACATAGACATGCTTGTCCCAGACCTTTCACCTGTGGTTCTAACAGGAAATAAGTTTGTTGTTAATACACATAAATGGTGGTAGTCTCCTCTGCCAAAAAGACACACAAAGTGCACATTCTTGAGGCCCTTAAAATTTTCCACTTTCCTATATTTCAAGATCGACCATGGTCTTTTATCGCTTCTCCAAAAGGCATTGCCAGGAAAACAGCTTGTTTCTGGGCCTGGTCTGGCTAACCCTCCCAGGCTAGTTGTTTTCAACACCAGACACTCAAGAGATGACCTAAAAATTTATTTTCAATACCAATTTCTTAGGCCCTATTCCCAGAGATTCTGATTTAATTAGTCTGGGGTTTGGCCTGAGCACTGGCATTTTTAATTCTCCTCTAGTTATTTCCATGTGCAGCCAGGATTGAGGGTCACTAGCTGTGCCCACTGCCCACCCCTGCCACAGACACACATGCTCCCACCACCTAATGTCCAAAAAAACTGGAAAATGCTAGAAATTAATGAGGGACCACTAACCCCTCTCCTTGCACGTTCCCCTCTTCCTCTCTTTTACATCCCACATCTCTCTTTTGCTAAAATCCTTCACTCAAAAACTACTCAAAAGTTCTTACAAAGAGTAGCTCAGAGAGGCCCAAATACCTTGCTCACCTGACTCTGCACGTGTTCCCACCCTTGCCTGTTTTTATTATACTTTTGGATAGCTAACAGGAAGAGTAAACACCCAAGAATCTTTGAAGAAAATCCCCAAATAGTTGGAAACTTGTTTGATTGTTCCATGGACTTAATTTCCCGACTGGCCATACTATAGATACGAACTTCCATCTGGGGAGGGATGTAACAAACAAGTCTCGATTGCCTAAACCTCACGGGCTGGACGTGATGCCAGGCTAGGAGGAGAACCCAAAAGGGGAGAGGGAGACATCATAACGATCAAATGAAGTATGTCATCCCCACAGTCCCTATGTCCTGTGTGGCAACCACTGTGTTACATGATGGCATCTGTAGAATCTGCATGAGAGAGACACCACGTACAGAAAATTCAGGATCTAAGCAGAAACTCAATTTATAAACATGAGGAGATGTATGACAGCATGTCATAAAACCCTAATTAAAGCAGGAGGGGGAGAAAGGGATTACACACACATAGTCTGATCCCAACACTTCAGGCTCTCTTTCTCATTAAATCATTACAAGTACACAACTATCTACATTTCAAAGATGAAGGAACCAAAGCTCAAAAAAGTTAAGCTGGAGTCAGTACAGCACAATGGATAGGAAATCCACATTCAGATCCTGACAGCATTACCACCCACAAGCCCTGTGATCTTGGGCAATTCCTTTCCCTGAGTTTGCTTCCCCATCTGTAAAATGTAAAGGTAATAAGAGTTCCTCCTGTACAGTCTGGATGAGAATTAAGTAAAAGTACGAATGTAATGTAGCAATCACCGATCATTTAGTAATCCCTGTTTACTCAAGATAGCATATAAGAGACACAGCCAAGACATGAACACCGGTCTGTGAAATCCCATTCCTTTCACACAACACAAGAGATGGAGACCAAAAGGGTTCAAAGGAAAGAATGACGAGGCAGTGCTATGGGTTGAATTATGCCCCCCACAGGTTCAGATATCAACCCCCACTGTAACAGTGTTGAGGGTGGGAAATCCTATTTTGGTAATTGAAGGTGGGGTCAGTTGTGAGGACCATGTCCTAGTGAGTGGATTGATCCACTCGTGGAGTGAGAAGTTGATTTTAATGGGTGGTAATGGGCATGGTTCTGATGGCTTTATAAGGAGAGCGGGTGAGCAGGTTAGCCCTGCTCTCTCTTGCTTGAGCCATTCGTCATGTGGCTAATGCCAGAAATATTGCTTTTTGGCATCCAACATCAGAAATTATATTTAATTACTTTTGATACACAGCTGTAAACTTTAGTGTGACATTAAGCAGCTATGAGAAAGAGGAGAGAACAAAAATTAGTATGGCAAATTCACCAGTCCTAAGTCCAAATCCCTCTGTTAGATCTATTAACACCAGACATTTGCTCTGCAAGTTCTGGTCACTTTGAGCCAGGCCTTGCAAAGGGCAACGTGTGGCCACACCTCTCAGAGGGCAGACAGAGAGACCAGAGCCCTTGGAAACGCTTGACATCTGTGAAGTCTGTGAGTGAAAGGGCACGGCTTGGTGTGTGCCTGCCCCCTTCCAAGGTGCCTGCACCACTCCTCCTCCTTAATGAACTCCACATGCTGCCGCAGCTATTTATAACATCATCCCAGTGTGTGTTTTGTTAAAGCCTCTAGATCATATTTCTCAGCTTTGCAAGTCTATTTCCTACAATTGGTCCATTAAACTTTGCCTCCCTTTCCCCCTCCTTCACATTCTTGGAAATCCATGGTTGACTATACAAACAAATGTACAGGATTATCAAAATATTTTTAAGCCATTATTTGCTCTCTCTGTTTTTCTTATGCTCCCATAAGTGTGAATTTCTACAACATCGTCTTCCTGGAAACTTAGATACTGAGAGGGCAATCCAATAGGAGGTTAACACAGCTGAAGGGGCAGGAAAGGAAGATTCCAGGGAGATCGGCGAGGCTGTCAGCTAAGCCTGCGCCCACATAAACGAAAACTAAGCCCAAAGGGGCTGCAGGAAAACAAGAAAATTCTTCAGACAAAATAAAAGTGCAAACAAAAGGGGAGTAAGGGCAAAGCAGGCTGAAGTGATAATCAAGAATCTAAAAAAGATTCACCTGCAGAAAATGGAGAAACCAAAACCAAAGAGAGTCCAGTCTGATGAAGTGGGAGAGAAAGAAGGCCAGTCTGTGCAATACACACCATATCTTATCAGTGGCCCTTGTCTTCCTTCTGGTACAACCAGAAGGGGGATACTTTCATCAACTATTTTGTAAACGCAAGTATTTTAGCAGCTCTAGAAATAGATTTTCCAGAAGAAAATCCCACCTCGTCCCATTTCTTAAACGTATTTGGATAAGTGCAAATTTTTTTTAATTTAAGATGTGAAATCTTGTGCTGGTTGTCTATCTTTCTGCACAATCAGAAAATAGTGGGATATTGAATTACAAAAAGTTTTGACTGTCTTTGGTGTCAAGTTAACATTCTATAGGTTGGATTGGGAGCAGTTTTTATATCCTGTAATACACACCATACTAAATGGCAATTTAGAGTCACAGTCATACAATTAATATGTGTTAAGCCTTTTAAATTACTCATGTGCCTATATTGGTTTTTTAAGTAGAATTGTTTCCTAAAGAAACTTGCTCCCTGATCTAAACTCAGATGTGTTCTCTGTGACATATTTGGCCATTTTTCCTAATAACTTTGTTAATGTCCTATAAAAAATTAAAATTTTGAGTAGGTAGTGTGAGGTGTATGAAATTAATTATGAATTAGCGGGACTTATTTTATGTACAAATAGTTCATCATATCTGTGTACTGATCCTCAACCAAAAACTAATACAATCTCAATTTTTAAAAACGCGAAGCAGGGGCCGGCCCAGTGGAGCACTGGATAGTGCGCCGCTTGGGAAGCGCGGCGGCGCTCCCGCCCGAGGGTTCGGATCCCACATACAGACCGGTTCCCGCTCACTGGCTGAGCGAGGCGCGGGAGCGACACCGAGGGTTGCAATCCCGTTGCCGGTCCCGGTCCGGTACGGGCGCGACACTGAGGGTTGCGATCCGTTGCCGGACAAAAAAAAAAAAAAAAAAAAAAAAAAAAAAAAAAAAAAAAAACGCGAAGCACATATTAGGATTACTTTCCTCAGTTTCCTTGTGTCAATAGGATATGAAGAATAGGATTTCCCAGAAGGAGAGAAATTCTTAGGCTAGTAATCAGTAAGTTTTTGTTTGGTTTGATTTTGCTAATATCAACAGAATTTACTATGTTCTAGGCACTAGTGCCTTTTTTCATTTAGTCCATATTATGATTGTGAGTAGATATTATGCCATTTTACAGACAACAAAATCAGGCTGAGGAAGAGAGAATGACTTATCCAGGGTCACACGGTTAGTGGGTGGCTGAGCAGGAGCGATATCCAGGTGAGCCTGGCTCTAGGATCTGCCTCTCTACACATCCACAGCCACCACATCCTGACAGCTCAGTCCCATCACATGCATCTTCACAAAGAATCCTCCATCCAGCACCCTCCCTCCACCTTCTCCCCTTACCCTGCAGCAGGCTCTCCTGGATCACTTCAATTGCCCCTGTAATTGAACAAAGTCTCTGGATTTCAAGGAACAAAAACTCACCTTGAAGTAGCCTACATACAGGAGAGCTTGACTGGAAGGACCCCAGAAGGAAGAGCTGCAGAACAGAAAGCTGGTGCAACCTTTGGGCCTTGGGAAGAACTGGAAACAAGGAAGTGAATTCTTGCTGCCCTGCCATCCCCACTTGCCTTTCACCTTCATTCTTCCCATGCATATGGAGAAAAAAAAGAATCCCAGAGAAGCATACCTCTCGATCGTTCAGACGTGGCCAAGACACAGGGTCAGGTGAGGACATAAAAACACAAGCTTAGGATTGGAGGAGGGGCAGTTCCCAGAACAGGCTGCACGCTTTCCCAAGCTCTACAGATTCTCCCTTGCTGTCCCCTCCCTTCATGTCCGCCTTGTGATCTCACTTCACAACCTCCAGACAAGGCCATCTTGAGTAGCACCCAGCCAGGAAGCTTTATTCCATCCCTTCCAAGAGGCCTCTCTTCTTGGAATTCCCCCCTCCTTGAAAGCAGTTGTTTCCTCTCATCGGGCACTTTTTGTTACTGATCTTGCATTAAGGATAGTGTTTGCAAGTTTCCAGGCAGAAAAAAAATTCCTTGAGGGGAGAGGCCAGATCTTGATCACATGTATATTCCCCCAAAATGCGAAGCAAAATTCTAGTCTGTGACACCTGTCACTCAGTGATAGAATGCACTCAACAACCACCCTGTAACCACCCTGGGTGTTAGATTCCTCATCAAACAGACTCTTCACAGTGTTGCTGGAACAACCACCCTGTAACCACCCTGGGTGTTAGATTCCTCATCAAACAGACTCTTCACAGTGTTGCTGGAACAATCCTTTGTTGGAAATAAGATGCACCATGACTTTTCTCTTTGAGAGGTTTAGTGATACCCGAGTATTAGTTTACTAACTTAGGCCAGATGAGAGCATGGTTCAGCAGCCTAACTTGCACTTTTATCCATACCAGGGACATCCTATTGGATTCATACAAATTATACCTGGGCTCAAATGCTCCTCTCCTTCCATGGGGCTTGCTGCAAGTCTCAGTTTTCTCTCCTACTGAATGGAAGTTAGGAGTAGCTCCCTTGCATTATCATCTTTAGGCCTCCAGAGATAATCACCTGTGCTGGCTTCAGGTCATGCAACCTAAGCAGTCTCACAGTACCAGTGCTCAGAAGGGAGCCCCACATGGGAGGTATAAAGTTCTTCAGTGGCAGTTCCAAAATTCCTAATAATTATATCTTTGAATTTGTGCTTTGTCGGGGAATTCTGATAGGACAGTGGAGTACACCCCGGGAGGCTTGGAGCCTCGGTCCAGCCATGGTCCTGCTTCCTACCACTTCCCAGGGGCAAGGTTCTTGGCCACCCACTTCCCCTCTACCTGGTGTCCTGGGTCCAACCTGGTTGCTGCCCTTCCTCATCTCCACCAAGGGGGTCCTGCCCACTGGCATAGGGAGGTCAAGGTCAGGTATGTGCATGCCAGAGCAGGGCATGGTGACACTTCCCAGGATAGCCAAACCAGAGTGTGTTTACTGGGCAATTCAGCAAGGGTGAGTCTCCCACCCACTCCATCTGGGAACATAGTGGGTCCCGGTGCAGGATCACCTGTACACCATGGGTTGGGGAAGGAGAGATGCCTGTTTGACTTCCCCACCCCAGCCAGGACATGGCACATCGGTGTGGCAGCTGGTGGACCACACGCACATGCACATGCACACACACAGAGCTGTGGAGCAGAGTCCCCAGGAGCTTATGAGGGTCTGTATTCCTTCTGCAAATATCCCTTTGCTCAAGAGAGTATAACACTAAATAGCAAATAAAAGACCACATTGACAGGTAGAGAGAGAGAGACTTAGGAAGAATGAAGAAAGCTTTCTATTTTAGTACCTTTAACTGCACTTTTTTTCTTATTTTTGAACAAGGAGCCTCACATTTTTATTTTGCAGCTGAGCCCCGCAAATTATGCGACCAATCTTGTATGTCACCTATTACTGTGCCAAGTATCTAAAAGGTGCTCAGCAATTGATAGCTGTCTTTTTATTATTATTATTAATAAATGTTCACACAGTCTGACAGTTTCCCAAGATAAGGAGTTTTTGAAATGATTTGACATTTATAACCTCAGATGGGCCTCTGAAGTAGGTAGGATACTGGTATTATGTCCATTTTGGAAATGAGAAAACTGAAATTTAGAGAAGTCTGGAGACCTAAAATCATGTCACCAATTAGTAGCACAGCAGAGCCTGGAACCAGGGCACTCTGACTCGCAGCTCTATGTTTTTACCAGGGGCCTGCCCATCTGTGACCCACGGGGCAGCCGAGCAGCTCTTTCCTCACTTGGCCAGAGAAAGAAGGCGTCAAAAGGATTGAGCCATCTGGAAAATTTGCCAGGCGCCATGGCGCTGTAAGCATCTGCTCCGGACACTGCAAGAAGGAGTCCCACCCTTGCCCTGCATTTATTTTCTTTCCCAAACCTCAGAAAACCATAAAAACCAAAGATGACTGCTAAGAAGTCAGCCATCCAACTCTCTGACAACCCGGCCCCAGGCTGCAGATGGCAGGGCCACAAGGGTTGCTTCTCTGCTCTTGTTGACTCAAGTCTGTTTCCCTGGCTCCTCACCCCCAAATTCCTTGCCTTGGAACTTGCACAGCCCTCAGATTTATGCTCCAGGCAGACTGGGGATTTATGGTGTCTTCATCGCCCATCCCACCCCAGAACACACACCTCTCCCTGCAGCTGTCAAAACCATCCACTCGGACCCAGCAGAGTGTCGAGCAGGTCACTGAGAGAAACTCTTCAGAATTAATGCCCAGTTTTAGCCAGAAGGTTTTGCCCAGTTGCCCAAACCCTGGTGATAAAAATGCCAAATATAATGTGGAGTGAAAAACAGAGGTCAGACTGGCCCAGAGGGCGGGGTGGGGCAGGAATCATAGACTGGGACTAGGGGACAGAGGAGGCTTGGCAGATTCCATGCTCCTGAATTTGCCCTTATGTGCCCTGTCCTTGGAGTAGAAAGAGTCACTCCCCATGAGGGCCATGCTTAAAGCCAAGGTACTCTTGGATTGGACTAAATCCAGAAGCCAGGTTCCCTGAGTCTCAGGAAAATGCTCTTTTTAAATGACTTTGACTTTCATTTTGGGAATATTAAATGAGAAGACTGTGGAATCAGTGGCTAGGACATGACCGAGACAGCTGTTGACACTGGTCCCTAAGCTGGACCATGTACAGGTTAATAACAGCTTACACACATTGAACGTGAGCCATTTGCCACCCACTGGACCTTGAGTGTGTTATTTCTAGTCCTCACAACAGCTCTGGATCACATTTACTGTAACACCCATTTTAAAGATGAGGAAATTGAGGTTTGTGAGGTAGCATAATTTGCCCAAGTTCACACAATAAGTTGCACAGCCAATAGCTGAACCCAGGTAGAATGCTTCTCTACCAAGCAAGTTCAACTCACGCTCTGTCTACCAAGCTTCCTACCGCTGTATCCCATGGGAGAGAGCAACAATGGCTGCCACTCCTGACGTCATGAGGATGTACCCAGCCTGCTCTGCAGGAGGACAGCCAGTCTCTTAAACAGCTGGTGGTTCTGGGCACTGTCATCCAGAGTTTCAGGCATGCCTCTCAATTACTGGAGGACAGGGAATGCAGACACTGTCAGTTTTCCATTCACCAATTTGTTCTGTCCCTCATTTCTTCTTCTGTTCACTTCTAACTTTTTTCCCCTACTTATGTTAGTATTGGTCTCCATGCTCTGACACTTATTCATTACACAACCTTAGTTAAGTTGCTTAAACTCTTGAAGCTTCAGTTTCCTCAGATGTAAAGAGGGGATAATAGGATCCACCTCATAGGAAAGTTGTGAGAATTAAATGAGTCAATATCTGTAAAGGGCTTTGCACATTGCTCAGCACAACACAAGACCACAAAAATGTTAGCAATGTTATTATTATTAATCCATGTTCACCAGCCTCATCAGCCCGGAGGCAATGCAAAGCATAAAGATTACCACTACTTGGCCCTTTATGAGACTTTATGCTATCGGTTTAAAGTCACTCTATCTGAGTAGATAATTTCTCAACCAACATTCCTTGAGCAGCTATTCTACTGGGATGACGGGCTTTGTGCCAAGCAAGTTGTACCTACTCAGCTGGAACATACAGCCTGAAATACACATATATGATATGCTCTTTTCAGAATAGAGGGAGAAAAATGCTTTGGAGAACAAAGTGAATTACAGTTGGATAATTCTTCCAATTCAGTTAATATTGAAAATGAACAATTCAGGAACAAAATTAATTATTTGGATAAAGCTTGCTCTCCATTTGCCAGTATCATTAAAGTATCTTGGAGCACTCAATTTTTGAGACATCTGTCTACGGTCTTCAGTTTAACCAGAGGAGAAAGCTTGAATAAGGAGAGATTAGTGAAAATGGATCTGTATGACATATGACAAGGACCTGAAGTAAGGGAATCAGCAGGAGACAAATTTGAAAGATTTATAATTGACAAGTGTTGATGAACCATGGATGTGGGTGATGAGACTTATATATAATAATAGGAAATCTTCTTCTGTATATGTTGAGTTTGAGGTGTCTGTATAACATTTGCATGAAAACGTTTAGTAAATATCTTAACGTGTGGGTCAGAAGATCAAAGGAGAAAGCCAGGCTGGAAATATAGATTCTGGAGGCAGTGGTGGTACCATCACATGTGGTACTCAGAGTGGATATTTCTTAAACAGGTCATAGCTTAGACCCTGAGAGGCACCAACATGTAAACAGTGGATGAAGAAAGAAGATTGGAAAGGGAGCCTGAGCAACAGCTTGAGTTAGGAGGACAAACAGGAGAAAAAATAGTTACTAAAGCCACGGGAGAAGGAATTAAAGTAGCTTGTGCTTAACGAGGTTCTTTTCTGGACATAGTTCCTTGGCTTAAAGGTTTTCTGCAGAGAGCATTTCTGTGAAGTATCTCTCTGCTGTCTGGGAAGGATAACACACTGACCCCTGTTTACATGTAAGCTTGGGTGAGTTCATCAGAATAACTAGAAGTTATCAAATCTAGTACAGAATACAATACCAGACAATAAGTTTTTATGTGAGAAGAGAAGTTGAGAAAATGTTCAAACATGGGATAAATCTGAAGAAAAAGGCCCAGTCTATAGAAAGAGAATCTGAGCTGTCAAAACAGCATCAGGCAAATCTCCTATGTAGAAGAATTCCACATAATTTATGTTGACATTTTGCCCTCATGGAAACATAATTTTCTATTCCTTAAGTGTTTGTTTTTCTTGGTGACTTCCTTTCAAAGAGTACAATATAAAGTTTTTTGTATTTTGTTTTTTTCGGCATCTGGCTGGTATGGGGATCTGAACCCTTGACCTTAGTTTTATAAGTCTGTGCTCTAACCAACTGAGCTATCCAGCCAGCCTTAAAGAATACAGTATGAAAATGAGGAAAAAAGAATAACTTTACAGTGGAGAACTTGACAAATACTACCTCAACCAAGTAACCAAAGTCAACAGAGAGAAGTCATGGCAATAGATGTACCCTTGATAAGATCTGATGAAAATGGGACTTCACCTCTGAGGTCTTTCTCCCAAAAACCCATGACCCCTGTCTAATCATGAGAAAATCATCAGACAAATCTGGTAGAGGAACAACTTACAATGTACCTGACCAGTGCTCCTTAAGACTGTCAAGGTCATCAAAAATGAGGAAAGCCTGAGAAAGTGTCACAGCCAACAAGAGCCTATGGAGACACGATAACTTAATGTAGTTTGGTACTCTGGATGGAATCCTGGAACAGGCAAAGGGCATTAGGTAAAAGCTGAGGATATCTGAATGAAGACTGGGCTTTAGTTAATAAAAACATATCAATATTGGTTTATTAAAATTGTGACAAACATACCATACTAATAACAGTAGGGGAGGCTGGATCTGAGGTATATGGAAGCTCTGTGTACTGTCTTCTCAACCTTTCTGTAAATCTAAAAGCTATTCTAAAATAAAAGGTTTATTTGTTTTTAAATGGCATCCTGGGGATGTAATCATATCAGGAGAGCTGGGGAAACAAAAGGGCAAGTCAGTCATTTTAACCTTTGCCTGCATCACAACTTTGCAAAGAGCCAACACTAGCCAGGAAAATTTTCACTAGGGAAGAAAAGACAAAATTGGATAGCCAGTGTTCACCTCTGTCATGGGGGGGAAGGCCATTTTGAACAACTTGGTATATAGCCAAGGTCAACTCTAGTATTGTATAGTTATTAGTGTGTATATGAAGGCCAATAACACTGAGAATAATTTATAAGTATTTTGCTCTAACATATGAGTAAACCCTCTCTGTAAGACATTAGGGGTTCGTAGCATACCTCCAAATGGAGAGAGCACTTGAGTCCATCTTCCAGTTTGTTTTTCAGTAGACAATGAGACTATTCTGCGACAAGGATCAAAAACAGCCCAAACACTTACTTCGCATCCCTCTTTGTTTTTGCCCTTAGAATAGAACTGTCCAAACATGACAGTTTTAATTGAATTGTTAAAATCTGCATCATCTCTTTTCCTGTAACTGCCTCCAGCTGGTGCCTTGGCGGACTCCATGGGAAAGAAAACTGGACACCTCATGGAACAGTCAGAGAAACAACCTCAGGAACAATTCTGCTGGGGTTGCTGAACCAAGGCTTGATCCTTGTTTGCTCTGGATTTTCTTTGTCGTTGTCAAATAAGAGATTCATAGAAAGGTTTATATATTTCCAGATAGGATTGTAAATACTCGAAGTTCATAGGATGTTAGATCTGGGAGGAATCTTAAAGTTTCTCAATCCAAGTCAACTCCACATTCTACAGAAAGGAAACAGAAATCCAGAAAGTCACACAGCTAGATGTACGCAGGATGGAAACTGGAATCCTGTTTCCTAGCTTCCAGAGCAGAAAGAGGTCGACTCTAAGAATAGATTTGTTTCCCTGAGCCCTTGAGCTAAATACCTGGGGAGCTACTTCACTATGTAAAGGCCACAGCAAAGAGTTTTGCTGATGACTGGCTACTGCAGATGTGTTCTTGCAGCACCTACAATGTTCAAGACGAAGCAGCACAAGAAAGGGAGACATCATGAGGTGTGGATTGGACGATCTACTTGTCAGACCAAATTCCCTGACTTCTGAAGTGTCCCAGTGGCTCTAACTAACTGACATTCTAGCCACATAGTCACTTGCCCCTGGTTCCTCAGTTCAGTACAAAAATTTTTACCATTAACTCTTCCAGCACTGTGAAAAAGTAAGGTGGGCGGTGGGAGGGGGAGTGCAGAGAAAAAGGGTGGGTTATTCAGTCTGGTTAAAAGCCATAATAAGCTTAAGTCTCAGCCTGACCTGTCTGCCAGTGTTGCAGGTGGCATGTAACATGAATTTGTCACCTAAATCCAGCCATTTCCCTAAATCCAGTCACACCTCCTGCCCAACCCCCTGGACCTCTATTGGTACATCAGTTGTCATCATCTCTGGGAACCCAGGCAAGCAGGTATTCTCAAGATTTTTTTTTTAACTGGGCTAAGACCAAGAACTCTTCCAATATTAAAATCTCAGGCAGCCAGTGTGTCTTCCTAGCTCCCCTTTGAAATCATTTCTAAATACATTAATAATCTGGCCAAGCATGTTTTTCTGTCATACTTTCTGTTTCTATAAATATACAGGCATGTGTCCTAATTAAGTTCTAACGTGAATTGTGTTAAATCTGTGGGTTTTGGTGACTGCTAAAGTGCTCTGTGGTTTGGTCCTTTTATTTCAGGACATACTTTTCCAAGTTATCCTCTCTGTGGTTTATATCCCTGTGTTTAAGAAGCTCGTTTTGCTGCCAATGGCTGTTGCTCATTTTCCTCTTGATTGGAGGGAGATGTATTAAATATCCACTTGTGAGATATGAAAGAGGGAGACAGCTGCCCTCTACAAAAACAACTATAAAAGAAAAAACACCATCAACACGGTATCATTTATCAAATGCCCAATGGATTGTCTGTTACCTCTGAGTTGCGGGGTCTACAAACTACCTCATCTGGAAACATATAAATGTCACAGCTATAAATTACAGGCTATCACATCTCAAAATATTGGCCAAGGCCTTATGGCAGTTTTTTTTTTTTAAGCTTCTAGATTTCAATGTATTTTACTTAATGCAAAATTCATGAGTTCACATATACAGATTATCAGTTTAGAGTTGTTAAATTCTAAGGCCATTACAGCAGGTATAAAATTATGTTTACTGTTTTATTCTAGTACCTCACCCAGACCCTCGTAAAGTGGACATGAAGAAAACGGAGCAGGATGGCATTTGATGAAAGAATGAATTATTGTATATTTACCACTAAGCAAACTCAAACTCTTCCAAACTCATTCCTCATTTCTGCTTCTCCCTGGCGCTGTCACCTCTTCATATCTTTCTAAAAGCTTGTCAGTTACTAGGGGCTAGAGGAAATCCATTTTAATCAAGTCTAAGCCTCTTACCTCTTTACTTATCGGAAGGAATTATTGTATATTTACCACTAAGCAAACTCAAACTCTTCTAAACTCATTCTTCATTTCTGCTTCTCCCTGGCGCTGTCACCTCTTCATATCTTTCTAAAAGCTTGTCAATTACTAGGGGCTAGAGGAAATCCATTTTAATCAAGTCTAAGCCTCTTACCTCTTTACTTATCCATGTCTTTGGTCAACAATTGATGGAAGCTGTGGCTTTCACCAATTTGGCTATGCTGCCAGGACTAATGTTGGTTTTGCTTCTTTTTCAATTTTATTTTTGGTGTCTAAGGGTATATAGAACCTTGAATGGGATCTTGGATGTACTGAGTTCTCAGGCCATTAAAATGATCATGCAAATAATAATAGCATAGTGAGGTGGCAAGACATGAAAAAGAGGAACAAATCATTACTATGGGAATAATAGAAATAAAGGATGTTTAATTCTGTTCACCAGGACTAATGTTGGTTTTGCTTCTTTTTCAATTTGATTTTTGGTGTCTAAGGGTATATAGAACCTTGAATGGGATCTTGGATGTACTGAGTTCTCAGGCCATTAAAATGATCATGCAAATAATAGCATAGTGAGGTGGCAAGACACGAAAAAGAGGAACAAATCATTACTATGGGAATAATAGAAATAAAGGATGTTTAATTCTGTTCAGGGTGCCTAAGTTCCCTGTGAGTAATGAGGTTCTCTCATAAAGAAGCCTAACTGTACACCCCACAAAGCCACTAATTTACTAGGAAATAGATTGGGCAGGGAGATTTCCATCCAAATTGGAACTCGGGAGATGGAGACTCGAAATACTAGTTTATAACTCAAATCTTCTCTCCTCTCCCTGTCCCCCAATGTCTCCCCCCCACCATGTGTCTCCCAAAACACAGCCCTTCAAATAAGCTGAGGTTTGGCAGGAGAAGCAAGAGCATGCTGCTCTCTGGCTAATTTCTCCTGGGTTACTCGTAGGATGACCAACTTCCTCGTTTGCCCGGGACTGTCCTGGTTTTACTGCTAAATGTCCTGCTTCCCAGAAATCCTATAGTCTCGTGCAAACCAAGAAAGCTCATCACCATAAGAGAGAGAGGAAGAGGTGTGCACAACTTCTAGCAACACAATCCTCACCAACAAGAAAATATAGCAGTTTTGCAGTTGGATTCAGCCTGCCTTAATGTTTCTAGTTACTTCAGTATCATGTCATCCAGCAGACCACAGAAGGCAATGAACATGGGGACTTCGTGGGGGAAGGTGGGAGAGGGCACAGCATCTTTCTTTTCAAGAGCTCCAGGTGTTTGGTTGATCCTCTCATTTAGACTCTTCCTTGCGAGGCATGGAGGGGCAGACATCATTTTCCCAAGAAATGGAAATGGGAAGATGGTGCAGCTTACTTGAGTTTCACAGACAGTAGCAGAGCCCACACAAAACACAGTTCTTCTGAATCCTACATTATGATGCCTCCCCATGAACACCGTGAGGGGGCAAGGACTTGTAATGCTCTAAAAAACCCTACCTGGCCTGATTTAGTAATGAAGAGAGGCTGAATATCCTACCTGAAGCCTCTTAATCGTGTTTTGGGAAGTAGCATTTGACTGTGGGGGAAGCAACTGCAGCCCCCACCCCAGTTTGCCTAAGACGGGCTCTGATCTGGGTTTAACTCATACATTGACATTGTTTGAGCTGGTCATCATCTGACCCTCAGCCAAAGCCTTAAAGCTATAGCTTGTGTTATAGGTGCAGAGGCTGCTGGGAACCAGTAAAGCCAGGGAGATGCTCTCTTCAGTGCCACATGCAAGTCGACCCTCTTCTGCACCACCCAGAGCCTGAACCCTGGAAGCTCCAGAACTACAGTGCCAGGGGCCAGTACCCCTTCATCCCTCCAAGCCAGAGATGGCCTCCTCATAGGGTACCACACTGGGGTCCAAGCAGCAGACCACAGGCAGTCAAACCGTGTGGAGCCAGCATGAGCTGCCCAGATGGCTTCCCTCAGAACCATCCAGCTGGCTGCAGACTGTTTTGCCTCAATTTTCTACTGGCACATTATCCTCCCTGTATCCACATTTTCAAGAAAGTCATGCAGAGGAGGGCACAATGTCCTTCCACAGAGGTTAAGCAGAAGCTAGTAGCTTCCTGCACGCAGGGCCCAGCAAACACGTGTACACGAAGTCTGAGGGGTCACTGAGAGACTTGAAGGGGAACCCACATTTTCAAGAAAGTCATGCAGAGGAGGGCACAATGTCCTTCCACAGAGGTTAAGCAGAAGCTAGTAGCTTCCTGCATGCAGGGCCCAGCAAACACGTGTACACGAAGTCTGAGGGGTCACTGAGAGACTTGAAGGGGAAGGAATTAGAGTGTCCATGGTTCCTCAGGGATGAGAGAGGGGCTTCCCTATGAAGGCAGGCTGTGCTCAATGAAGGAATTAAACATTTTTTAGAGTTTCCTGTGTATAGAGCCACAGAACCTTATACTATCAACTGAACTGAATTAGACAATGCATATGATTCCCCTATGCATTTGAGTCAAACATTAGGAAAATCAAGGAAAAGCAAAAAAAGGATTCGAGAATGACGACAAGATGAGAAGTCATGTAGTTTGACTTTAAGGGTTATGATGTCAAACAATACAGGACACAAATGACAGCTGAACCCTGCCTCAAACACAGGCTGCCTGGCTCCTTGGTTTCCCAGGGAACTCAGTCCAAACTAGGGGACACTGTGGGTCCCTCTGAATATTCATGGCTCTGCTAGATGCTTCAGGTTGCAAGCTACTTTTCCCAGGGGATATTTGAAACTGGGAGAAGGCTAGGATTCTCTGGTATCATGCCCCTGATAGGAGAAAACTTTTTCTGAGAGCAAAACCTGTTTATCTGTCCTTTCTCACACAAGCAAATTAAAATAAGGTCATTTCACTTGACACACAGCTCCCAGATGTGCACATCCTTCATTTGCTCAACACTTACTGCGTGTGCATGTCCTGTGCTAGGCTCTATGCTGTGCGAGGGGCATGGGGATGGAAAGGCTAAATTCCTGCTTTTCATGGAGTTTACCATCAACCTCTCTGCCCCAGGGTTTCCCTGGCCCAAGATCAGGAAACTTTAAAACTTACTTGGCTGGAGGGCAAAGTGAGGTTAAGGTGAAGGGACCGAAGGGTGAGCGGAGACCATGTCCAAGGAGACAGAGACTGCTGTGGGCTCCAGACCTTCTCTTGCCCTCCATCCACCAAGGGTTCCCCAGCTATTGCAAAGCTCAGCCTTTTTACCAGCATGAATATGTGGACATCCCTGCAGAATCAAAGACTCAGTTGTAAAGTAAGGGGCCAGAATTCCATCCTTGATTCTGTCCTTTTCTTCCTCAGGGAAGGTTTCTCAACAGACATTGAAACCAAGTTTAATAAAGAAAATTCGAGTTTTGATACCACCTTCTGGCACAGCTAAGCACTTCATACTTATAACATCTATGATGATGATGGTGATGGTTGCAGTATATGTATATACCTGACCTGATCAACCAAGACTGTAAATTGTGGCAAAACCATCACCGCCCACCCCTGGGGACCATGGGAAAGGAATCCCTATCAAGCTGCAATGGGCTCTCTGCCTGTGTGCCTGTGATCTGCCGTGGAACTGCTGGGACCCCAGCCATCATGCCACATGTTCTCAGGAGATAGCTTGTTTCTATCAAAGCCCTTGTCCTACCCTAGTTGTTAATACAGTTCTATCAGAGCAGGGCCAGGTCTGTTTTTATTCACCATTGAATTCCCAAGCACAGTGCCTCAGGAAGAGTATATTCATAACAGGTGCTTAATAAATATGCATCGAATAAATGAAAAAATGAAAAGACAAAAGAATGAATGATCAGTCAAATCATTCCCCAGAGGCATTTTAGTAAGAGGACTGATCCAGAAGAAAACACAGCCGGCAGAGACTTAGGCACACTCTGTTTATCATGGAATGTGTGGCTTGGCAAATGTAGTTGATCAGAAAAGAAAACACCCAAACATGTGCCAGTGAGAGATAAAGATGAGCTTTTTTAAATAAAATAAAATAAAACAAAATCAGCGTAGCCAGGAACCTGGGAAGCCCCCAGTTTGAGTGATGGAGCCACAAAATAACTGCAGGAATAGCAGATGGGGAGGATCTAGTCTCACAGAAGCACCAATACAACCCACCGACCTCACCGCAGCACACAGCACATGTTGTACCCGGCACTGTCCACTCCTTGTTGCCCGAGGCATTAGCTAGATCAATTTAAGAACATGAAAAGCAAAGCAGCATTTTTGCCAAAACCCTCTGATTTCCAGGCCTTGTGGTTCCCATTCAGACCATTTGTAAAGGGCTGCAGGCTTCTATTGCCTTTGTTGTTTCAATCTGCGGTGAGTCCAACAAAAAGAGAAACCTCAAACCCTCACCAGACGAAACTGGAGGAGAAATTCCTGTGCCTGTCCCTGTGGGTAAGAGGGGTAGGGGCCTCTGCTGTAAAACCTGAGCTTCCATTGCAGTCTGGGTGGTCTCAGCCAGGGCCTCTGCTTATTGGCCTGAAGAAAGGGAAGTGAGGTTCACCATAAAGACCCTCTCCAAGGGAAGTGGTGTGATTTAATGAACCTTTGGAAAAGTATTCACTTTTCACACTTGCAAGTGGTCTTTCGCTATTTGTCTTGTGCCTCAGGGCTCCCCACATTTCTTCTAATAGCAAATAAACTCCATCCAGAGTTTAAGAGCCACTCTCTTGTGAATCTTGGGGGCTAAGAGTCCTTTCCATCAAAAAGGAATTGTACTTTTCTGACAGAACTAAGGATGGGACCTCCTTACTGGATCATTACTCTCCCCAATATATGAAAAAATAGAGGTTCCTTCAAAAGTAGATTCAATTTATGTCAATCACAGATAAGTTCTGCCAACACCATAATACAAGGTAGAAAAGAGAAAGCATTTAATCTGGGCTCCTGGTCATTGCTTCCCAACAAGTGCCTTGTTTAACATCAATGTGTTCTTCAACTCCTAGATTTCCTTCTAACCTTTGCTCATGTTAGACACATGGTGGCTACCTCACCAAAGGTTCTCTAGTTTCACAAATGTGCTCTGAAAGTCTGATTCAGAAACAGATTTCATGATCATTGTTTTAACCAAATCGAAGACCAACTGAGAATAATTAAGTGAATGATGGGGAATCTTGTTTTTGAGGTTTTTAATAACTAGGTAAATATTTACGCATTAAGAAGTAATCAGAATAAAAACTGTATATATGGTATGATCACAACTGTAGTTATAGAGGAAGAGAAAGCATCAAAATATTATGATGAGATTATAATTGATTTTTCCCTTCTCTGTACTTTGTCATATTTTTAAATTTTTCTCAATGGGCATCCATAACTTTATTAAAAAACATTTTCCTGATTATAGAAAAAACACATTACTTGCATAATTAATTTTGTAAGCCAATATGGCAACAATGAGTTTGAAAGATAGTAGAATTTGTTTTTAACATACTTTATATGAGAATTTAAGCAGTCTTAAAAACTAATACAAGAATATGTGAATAGACACATATTAAATTCAGAAATATATGTATAAAGCATGCTATTTCTCCACCTGAAACCCTCTTCCCAACAGTAGCCAGTATTAACAGTTTGGGTTGTGACTTTTTCCATGTGTTTACATATGGGTATATTTTACATTTGTACATATATGGGCTTGAGATCTTTAAAACTTTAATGGAATCATATCTCATATATTGCTCCATAACCTTTTTCTCATTTAACAATATATCTTAGACATTGAACTTGTCTCTCTCTATAAAGAGATCTACCTCATTTATTATTAACTGACATTGTTATATAACATAGATGTTCCATTATGTATTTATCCATTCCCTTATTGATGCATATTTGGCCTAGTTCCAAGTTACTACTACTGTATTCTTGAGCATACATTCAGTTATATGTTCAAGGATGTTCACTCCAATATTACAATGAATATCCTTTACAGTGAACCTCCTTTTATGCATAGCTTTGAGCACATGTAATGGCAGGACCCCCATAACTAATATTCTGATCCTTTTCCCCTAGGGCTGGAGCAGGCCTCAGCCTTGGAGGAAGTTTGCTGGCTGAATCCTCTGAAATAGGAGTATGCTTGTCTAGCAGAATATGAGGTAAGCATAAAGGCTACCTTAGCATGCATCTCTCTGAGTTCCCTCTTTTCCCGTGATTATTTGATATTCACAATGTTGGTAATGGGGCAAGATGACACTATTTGTATGTCGATTTGTTTTCCAAACAATCTGGAACTGCAGCCTTGCTATACGACATGTACCACGAGACTCTGAGAAGACATCAGTAAAGCTGTTGATTGCATTGCGAGCCAATCAAAATCCAGCACAAACCCCAGACTCCTACTCTCAAACTTTACCCTATAAATACTTGTGCTTCTAAGCCTTCAGGGGGGTCAGGTACAGCTTTAGCTGGCTTGTTCTTCTTGGTTGGCACCCTCCAATAAATGCTAATCTTTACTACTGCAAATCTTGGTGTATGGATTTATTGGCTGGACTGTATGCAGGTGGGTGAACTCATTTCTGTTCAATAACATGCATATGAAAATATCTTTGAAGCTTAGGTTAAATGTCATATACATTTTAATTTTTGATTGGTGCTACTGAATTGTCCAAAATGACTATATCATGTAACTCTCCAACCGATAGCATAAGCACTTCATCTTACAAAATTTTCCTTCCCATAGTTAGAATGAGGGCTTTCTTCCAGTGTCCTCCTGATAAGTCTGATTTTGAAGATCATCAAGACAATAATTGAAACAGCAAACACAAAAACCATCATCAAATACACTGTCCTGTGTAATTACACCATCATTACCATTGCTGTTAAGTTCCTTGAAACAAGATGACAGACATTGCAGTAAACTCAAGTACAGTACTGAGAAAACACATGTTAGATTATACCAACTGTGGCCTGAGGATGCCTCTGTACCTGAGTTCTTACAAAACGAATGACCACTTAAGTTAGTATGTAAACTAACTGAAAGCCTAACAAATAGCTGAGTCTCATTCAGTCGTAGTAGACCAACTTCATTTTATCACAAGCAGCCAACTGATGAGGCCAACACCGAGCTGTAACCAACTGAGCTGTTTCTGTACCTCGCTTCCATTTTCTGTCCATAAATGCTGACTTCCCACATTGTGGAACGGAGTGCCCTGAACCTCTCCTGGTTCTGAGGGCCGCTCGATTCACAAATTGTTCTTTTCTCAATTAAACTGCTAAATTTAATTTGCCTAAAGTTTTTATTTTAACATGGGGCTGTTCTGGAAATGACTAGACTATTAAGGAATTAACTTTTGAGGAATTAGAATACAATAATCAAAACTTCAGCTCTACCAATAGCGATTCAATAGTTTTTAAATGATTCAGAAAATTTTTTTTTTTTTATTTTATTGTGCCTCAAAGGAAAATCTAGCTCTTGCGTTTCCTCAGTGTGTGTTTTGGATAAATGTACAGAACCCATCACCCTGCTCATTAACAGTTGAGAGATATTGCAGACAGATCATCTCTGCACCTAGAATAAAGCAGTCATGAGTAGCCTGAAAAAGCCCTGGTAGGTGAGGAACTGTCATTGGCTTCGTCTTCCAGCACCCCTCAACTTAGAAAGTACAGCACTTCATGGTCAAACCTCTTCAAAGTGCTCGCAATGAACTTTGTATACATTTCTTCACCTCCTATTCACTTTTTAAACTTTTAAAAATTATTTAATTGTGCAATAAATTGAACCTGAGAGGCCAATAGACGCACAGCTATGTACTATCCAGATTTAGCAAATTATATCATTTTGAATCATTCACTTCTTGTCTTTTCAAAAGAAATGACATTACTGGTGAATCCTTCAATTCCCAATCCATTCTTCTCCCTCCCTTCCTGGAGGTAACTTCCATCCTGGGGTGGTATGGTATCTTTCCCATCCAGGTTATATATATTTGAAATAAGTAGCATTATTTTGTACATTTTCCAATTTACATAAACAGAATCATACTACAGATATTCTGATACCTTATATTTTTTACTTGAAATTTTTTCTGAATAATTGTTTTTTCAATATTAATAGAGGTAGAATCAATTCTTTTATATTAACTGTTGTTTTGTATTCGAGTATATGATTTACAAATATTTAATTATTGATCTACCAATTGACATTGAACTGGCTTCCAAAATTTCCCTATTACAAAGTTTGTAGGTTTAATTGCTATTTTGAATGGGATTGTTTTTAATATACATTATTACGGTTTTTTAGTTGACATCAATTAGTTTATAGTAATGACAGTAACTTAGTGCTAAGAGTTTATAAGCTCCCTTGGATTTTGTACAGTACAGTCATGTGTCACTTAATGACAGGGATATGGATTGACATTGAACTGGCTTCCAAAATTTCCCTATTACAAAGTTTGTAGGTTTAATTGCTATTTTGAATGGGACTGTTTTTAATATACATTATTACGGTTTTTTAGTTGACATCAATTAGTTTATAGTAATGACAGTAACTTAGTGCTAAGCGTTTATAAGCTCCCTTGGATTTTGTACAGTACAGTCATGTGTCACTTAATGACAGGGATATGTTCTGAGAAACATGTCATTAGGCAATTTCGTCCTTGTGTGAACCTCATGGAGTATACTTACACAAACCTAGATGCTATAGTCTACTGCACAGCTGAGCTATATAATGTAGCCAATTGCTCCTACATGAGTGATGTGTTGCTCTATGACATTATGACAGCTACAGTTTCACTAGGTGATAGAAATTTTTCAGCTTCATTATAATCTTATGGGCCCACTGTCATATATGTAGTCCATTATTGACCAGAACATTGTTATGCGACACATGACTGAATTATAATGTCCTCAAATAACGAAATTGATTCTTCTACACCAATCTTTATACCTCTTATTTCTCTTTCTTATCTCCCTGCAGTGTCCTGACTCTCCAGTAAAGTTTTGAACAGAAGCACTGTTAACAACTAATGTTGTCATGTTCCTGACTTGAAAGACAATGTGTCTAACATTCAGTCATTAAATAGGATGTTCACTGGATGTTTTGGTACTGATTCAACTTTTAAGATTATAGGTTAATATTTATAGGTTTCAGATTGTCTCTACCCTGAGTCAAGATTAATAAATTACATTTCACTATAAAATAGTACATACTCTCTCCATTTTCAAACTATTGACATAAAGGATAGTCTCACTATTGTTTTCAGTCTCTGTGCTGTCTATATTGTGTTCACCCTCTCATTTCATATTCTGTTTCTCATGATTAATTTTCCAGAATTTCATCTATTTTATCATTCTTTTTAAGAACTTGATTTCATCCTTGCTAATCTTCTTTGTTGTTTCTTGGATTTATATTTCATTGATTTCTGTTTCTACCACTGGCATTTACTTCCATCTACTTTTGGGAGTTTACTTTTTGTTGTTTTCTCCAAACATTTTTGAGTGAAGGAGTTAACTCATTTTTCAATCTTTCTTCTTTTTTAATATATGCATTTAAAGCTATAAATGTCCTTCCAGGTACCACTTTAACTCAATGCCACAAAAATTGTTATCAATTTTCTTTTATTTTTTATTATTTAGTTCTAAATATTTTATGATTTTCATGACGGCTTATTCTATGAAACATGAATCAATTGTGTGCTATTTACTTTTCAAATTGGAAAAGCAAAAGAATATTGATCAGAAGAATATTGATTCTACAATATTCGTTTTATCTTTTTCATGGTCTAATAGGTGGTCAGTTTGGAAAAACAAAATTTCAATATGAGCACTACGGGTCCAGAATTCTCTGTGTTTGCATTAGATTCAGCTTTTGTGACAGATGGTGATTCTTAAGAAGGCTGCATCTTCCCTCCTCCTTTCTCCAGGTTCTTTGCTGTGAGTCACAGCATACATATGACTAGCTCTAGTCAATATAATATGAGTGCGAGGGTCATGTCTCTTCCAGGCTGAGGCAGTGAAAAGCCACACATAATTCTCTGCTCTCTTTTTCTCTCCTACAGTGAATGAAGAAGACCACTTGTCCCAGATGGTGAAGCTAAACAGTAGTAAGCCTCCATTAGTCTCTGTGGGCACATAGTCCCAGATTCGTTTGGACAGAGTATGAGTGGGAAATGAGTCATGACTACTAAGTTATTGAAATTTTGTGGATAAATGTTTTAGCAGCATCACTTCTCCTAACCTCACAAATATGGCCTGTTAACTGTTTTGTTCAAATTTTTCTTGTTCTTATCAACTTGTCATTTACCTGATATATTAGTTTCTGAGAAATGTATGTTAAAACTATTAGGATTATATATTTATCAATTTCTCTGTGTCATTTTGTCAGTCTGGGATTTATATATGTTTGATGCGTGCAGATGCAATATGAAATTTTGGGGGGGTATTATTATATCATGATACTATATCACCTATAATGGCTTTTATCTTAAATTTATTCTATGACATTAATATGACATTGATGACATTATTATAGTGACCCAATTTCATTTTGATTAATATTTTCCTGCTACATCCTTTTCCACAATATATGTATACACACATATGTACATGCAAACATTCACATATATTAATATAGCTGGAATATATTTTCACCCATTCTGAGAATCTCTTAATGTCTTCAAGCTGTTTATACTGGTGAGAATTGATATATTTTTACTTGTTTCTACCCTTGTGTTCTGTATTTTTATGATCATATATGTAGTCCATTATTGACCAGAACATTGTTATGCGACACATGACTGAATTATAATGTCCTCAAATAACGAAATTGATTCTTCTACACCAATCTTTATACCTCTTATTTCTCTTTCTTATCTCCCTGCAGTGTCCTGACTCTCCAGTAAAGTTTTGAACAGAAGCACTGTTAACAACTAATGTTGTCATGTTCCTGACTTGAAAGACAATGTGTCTAACATTCAGTCATTAAATAGGATGTTCACTGGATGTTTTGGTACTGATTCAACTTTTAAGATTATAGGTTAATATTTATAGGCATCTGGTGAGAGTCCTTGGTGGTAGTGACAAGATCCCGGGTATCACATTGAGAAATGGCACAGCAGAGAGAGAGCCTAACCTCCTGACTCACTTTCCTTTTAAAGCCCTCATAACCATGCCCCTGAACACCATTATTAATCCACTCACTATGGCATGGTCCTAGAATCGAATCAGCTCTTCAAGGCTCCACCTTTCAATTACCATAATAGGACTTCCCACCCTCAACAGCTAGAGTGGGGATGAAGCCTCAGTGTGGTTGCAGGGGCATCCCGTCTACAGCAATTTATTTTTCAATTATTTCTTGGCTACATCACACTCCTTGAGGATGTTAAGCTAGAACCCATATAAAAATTATATTTATCTGCTTTACAAGTTGGAGAATTAAATAGATTTCACCCACAAATGAGACAATTGAACAGAATGAGGTTATAAAGTCCAGGCCAATTGTTATTTACCCATCACCCCATAAGGTCAATTCTAAAGCAGAAAGAATGTTCCTCACTGTTGGAGTCCTGGTCAGCCTTGTACCTCAGACTCTGAAGTGTCTGCTTAGAAGACCAAAGAAGGCAAATGTTAGATAGGAGATAGAATCAGGTATCCTTAAATGGTTCTTTTGGCTTCACTTTCCTGAGAAATGATTGGAGATACGGTCAAGAACTAACTTCAGTAAGAATGAGCTTCCCATCAAAAAAAGACAAATGGTTTGTAGGGAGGAGTCCTGTATCTACTAACATTGCATAACCATCAGTAAAACATGACTCCAACTGAGCTTTGAATAAAAGTGAGGGGACATGAAAGCGATGTTCTCCAGATAGCTGAGACACAAAGGCTGGCCTGGATTGTGAGGTTTAGTGTGCTGAAAATCTTTTATTTGCCATTCAGATCTATTTTCCACACTGCTCCAAACCCAGGAGGCTGACATGACTGAACACAATCAAATGATTGCACTGATATCTGACTTCACATTGGGTTCAGACAATGGAAGGTTCTAGCAGGAGGTCAAAAAGCAGGGGGGAAATCGGGGCATTAATCCTCTAGCTCCACTCCTGAAGGTTGCTGACATTTGGCTGCCTCCCTCTGCTGAAGATCACAGCTCTACTTCGGCAGCCTTATCCACACAGTTTTGTCTGTGTGGGTTCCAGAAACAAGTCCTTCCCTTGCCCCTTCAGTCGCAGGGGTCGTACTACATCTATCCCTTGTTGTTTTCCCTAAATCCTGTCTGCACCTTCATTACATTCTTCATATAACCCAAACTGAATGTGCTGCACTCTGACGACTACAGATGGTGTATGCTGTCGTACTGTTCTGTCCCCACCCCACCTCCCCATGACCAAAGATGTATCCTAAGTGTGTGGTGAGAAGAGCGTGCTGCACTCTGACGACTACAGATGGTGTATGCTGTCGTAATGTTCTGTCCCCACCCCACCTCCCCATGACCAAAGATGTATCCTAAGTGTGTGGTGAGAAGAGACAGGAAGAAGGCATGCCATTTCCCACCACAGCTTCCGGCACAGTTTTTGAGCATTCCCTACTTGGGGATTACACAGATAGGTTTCCCTGGGGTGACCATACCTCTTGTTTTACATAACAGACCCCAACATTTAGGTCTTCTGCCATATGGACTCTACGCATTGCTGCCATTTCTCTCCCCTGACCCGTGGGGACTGGATGAAGAGTTGGCCCAGCTGAACTAGGCTAGCAAATCAGAAACTAGATCACTAAATCTAACAAGAAGGTGAAAAGTGGGATCTAAACTGTAGACCCAGAACACAGGAATAAGGAGACAATAAATGAGGCGCTTCAGAATAGGTAGAAGGGAACTGAAGAGGGAAAGCTCCTCAGCATTTTTTTCTATTGTTCTTGGTTTGCTTATGTGAACATAGTGTATTTAATGGGACTGAAGAGACTAGACAATGTTTTCCCAGAAATTTCCCATTTCTTTCTCCTTACAAATCCAAGAGATTCTCTCAAGCCTGCCCTTAGCAGTGGCTTTCATGCTGAATTCCGGGGAGCTCTGGGTTCCATAGAGACACCAAAGGAAACTTTTTGTGGATGAGGGAAAAGTTGAGCAGATGGGGCTCCTGGTCAGTGGTTGTCCCCAGTCTTGTGCACTCAAATTAGCTCTTTATTTATTTTCCAACTTGGGTTCTATATTGCATTTTATTTTTTAAAGGCAAGAGAGAGGAGTCTGTAACTGTAAAAATAAATTTTTTTAAAAAAAGGGAGAACCACCACTTCTCTCTCTACCCTGTGATCCCTTTAGTTTTCTTACAGATTGCAGACTCCTAAGGTCTAAGGACAATCTTATAATCTTTTTGACCCCCCTACTTCAGTGCTTCTCACAGCATTGAGGTAGAGCTGCAAAATTACTCTGAAGCTGAGCATCTTAAAGTTGAAGCAACCCTAGTGGTCATCTCCTATAACCTTCCATTTTGTCCCACTAGTCCTGAGAGGGACACGACCATTCTGTTATAACTCCAAGGACAGGGAGTTTTCTCTCTCAAGACAGCAGCCCACCTCACTATTAAGCAGCTGTAATAATTAAAATGCTTACAGTTACATGGCCCCAAATTATACCTCTGTCTGACTTGGAACATTCTGTCTTTCAGACACACATAAAGTAAGTCTACATGGCCATGCTTCCAATATTTAAATTCAACTATTAAAGAATAAGTCTGTTCTCCAGTCTAAAATTTCTATCTAAGTTCTTCACTATACTTATATTAGTTATTGTTTATCTGTGTCCCTTTTAAGAAGTAAGGCCAAAATTGGAATAATTTAGATGTAGTGTGACCAAGAAAAGTAGAACTAACCTGGATACCACACCAGTATTAGAAGGGCCGAAAATGTTATTACATTACTTTTAGCAACTCCGTCACACTGAGAGTTCGTTTATACTTTGTGGTAAATAAATGCCAATGCCTGTTTTTAAGCCATCTTTGTCTATCTTGTTCTCAGCCAAGTTTTTTTTCCTAAATGTAGGATTACATATCTATCCCTATTCTGTTTTATTCTACAGTTTCAGTCCATCAGCAATGCCTGTTTTTAAGCCATCTTTGTCTATCTTGTTCTCAGCCAAGTTTTTTTTTCTAAATGTAGGATTACATATCTATCCCTATTCTGTTTTATTCTACAGTTTCAGTCCATCAGCATAGCTTGTTGGAATCCTTTTTTTTTAAATGTTTTACTCCATTATCTAACACACTCAACATAGTTTTGTGGCATGTCTATAGACAAGTTAATTTATAGTGCTTCACTTCAACTAGCATCCAAATCATGAAGTTGCCAATCACACCTATGCAACTGGTTAGTCAATATATTAGAAAATAGTAAGCAATGCCCTCTATTGTTATTGAAAAGAAATTAATAAGCAAACCGTCAACTTATACAAGACTGTACTACATCATGGCATCCAAAGCAGTGATTATCAGATCTTCCTTAATAGAGATGAAAAGTTAAGAACCTTTAGCCAATGAGCTGAACTGACCATGGGAAACAGGTAAAGGCATGAGCAAAAGTGGCCCTGAGAGCATGACAGTGGCAGGTCAAAGAGCAGAAAATGCTGCTTTGATCCTTTCTGATCGACTGAGGCTGGAGAAAACAGGAAGACTGGATCTAACTGAACTGGCACTGTTTAGGGACAGGGGCAAGCAGAGAGTTTTCCTCCAGGTAGGATAGAATGATCTACATCAGGCCAAAATTACCATTGATAATAACCAGAAAAAAAATCATTAACTACAAAAAAAGTCGTATATTACAAGATACCTGTGATGGCTAATTTTAGGTGTCAACTTGACTGGGCTAAACAATGTTTAGATAGCTGGTAAAACACTATTTCTGGGTATGTCTCTGATAGTATTTCTGGAAGAGATTAGCATTGGAATCAGGAGACTGAGTAAGGAAGATCCATCTTCACCAGCAAGGGTGGGCATCATCCAATCTGTTGAGGGCCCAAATAGAACAGAAAGGCAGCGGAATGGTTAATTTACTCTCTCACATTTTAGCTGGAACATCCATCTTCTCCTGCCCTCGGACACTGGAGCTCCTGGTTCTCAGGCCTTTAGACTCACTCTGGAATTTACAGCAGCAGCAACTACCCGTCTCTGCCCACCCCCTCCCACCCACCCTCCGTTCTCAGGCCTTCGGACTTGGACTGTGACTTACCCCATCAGCTCCTCTGGTTCTCCCGCTTGCAAATAGCACATCATGGGACTTCTTGGCCTTCACAACTGGGTGAGCCAATTCCCATAACAAATCTCTTATGTATCTGTATATATCCTATTGGTTCTGTTTTTCTGGAGAACTCTGACTAATACAGCACCAGAGAGCTGCATAGCAGTAAGGACTACAGGGAATAAAGGAAAAGAGAAAGAGAAAGAGGAAACTCTCTAGGTTCTGGTATATGATTTTTTAAATACCAATTAGATGTAGAGTCTCATTTAGTTGTTGACACTATTATAGACACTGTAGATACATCAGGAAACAGAAGAAAGACTCATATTTGTAGTACTTACATTCTAGCAAAAGGAGATGTACAGGGGCCGGCCCGGTGGCGCACTGGATAGTGCGCCGCTTGGGAAGCGCGGTGGCGCTCCCGCCCGAGGGTTCGGATCCCACGTACAGACCAGTTCCCGCTCACTGGCTGAGCGAGGCACAGGAGCAACACCGAGGGTTGCAATCCCGTTGCTGGTCCCGGTCCGGTACGGGGGCAACACTGAGGGTTGCGATCCGTTGCCGGACACGGAAAAAGTCAAAAAAAAAAGACAAAAAAAAAAAGGAGATGTACAATAAGAAAATAGATATATGATATGGCAGGGAGCATAAGATATATGTGGAAAATTAAAGCAGGGTGAGTGGGGGAGGGAATAGCCAAGGCATGGGGTGAAAAGAGAGTAGTGAAATTTTTTATGGGATGGCCAGGGAAGACCCCTTTAATAAGGTGACTTTTGAGTCACTGAAAGAAATGATGACCTGTAATGCCATTGTAGCCCTGCATTTTAGGCTTAGATAAAGGAAAAACTAAACAAAATTAAGTTAGA
>NW_007726201.1:206545-209820 GCF_000696425.1 Galeopterus variegatus
ATTTTAGGAGGGACGTATGTTTTAAATTCTCTAGGGTAAGCACCTAGGAGTGGAATTACTGGGTCATATAGTAACTAATTTTTTGAGGAACTGACAAACTTTTCCACAGCACTTGTACCATTATACATTCCCACCAGCAATGTATGAGTTTTCCTATTTCTCTGCATTATCACCAACACTTATCTTTTTTTCTGATTGTAGCCATACTAGGGTAAGTGGAGTCATATCTCATTGTGGTTTTGATTGGCATTTCCCTAATGATGTTCAGCTTTTTTTCATGTACTTTTTGGCCACTAGTATGTTTTCTTTGGAGAGATGTCTTTTACATTTTTTGCCCATTTTTAATTGAGTTATTTTTTCTTTTGATATTGCATTGTAGGAGTTCTCTATATATTCTCAAAAATCACTTTCAATCACATTTATCAACTGATTACCATAGCAGTTTCTTCTAAAAATATAATTTGTAGCAGGTTGACTCCTGCACTACTTTTCAACTTAACTTTTACCTTGCTCGACAGTACAGCTTTCTCTCACAGTATTTTTTCCTATATCTATATTCTCACCTGACCATGATCTCTACATCTGTGTAACAAAAAGAAAGATTACAGGCCACTTTTAAAGGTGAAAGAGTCACTTATTAATTGGGTCTGTATTAGTTTTTAGTGGCACATAACAAACTGCCACAAATGCAGAGGCTTAAAACCACACACAGTTACTATCTCACAGTTTCTGTGGATCAGGAGTCCGGGCATAGGTAAGATGGGTCCTCTCTGCTCAGGGTCGCACAAAGCTATAGTCAACTGTGCTACATTCTCTTTAGAGGCTCAACTAGGGAAAGATCCACTTTGATGCTTCCTCAGTATGGAATGAGGAATGGTAGGGTTTATTTCCTATAGTTTGCATCTTCAAGGCTAGCAGGAGAGAGTCTGTCACCTCAGGGAGGGCCCCAGTCCTTATTTTAAGGGCTTTCACCTGATTAAGTCAGGCCCACCCAAAGTAATCTCCCTCTTAATTAACTCAAACTCAACTCACTTGGGGCCCTATTTGTATTTGCAAAATTCCTTCTCCTTTGCTATATTCTACTGGCTACAAGCAAGTCTTGCCCCACCCTTATTCAAAGGGAGGAGGTTATACAAGGGCCTGAGTCACAGGGAGCTACCTAAGGAGTGTCTGCTATGGGATGCTAGCTGAGAAAGAGCTTTCTCCCACTAAGCAAAAAGAAACACTATGAGCTTCTATAGGTAAGGCCATTAAATGCTGTAGCTTTCCTCGCTATGGCAGCTCCAAAGTTATTCCTGTTTAATCATTTTTACCCAGTGACATAAAGCTGCAAAACAAATACCCATAAATGACATCATGAAAATCTTTTCAATACAAAACAGTCATAAATACCACAATGACTAACTTTCATTAGACAGCCGTATTTTTTGTAATTTTCACATTAACAATGAGAATAAGAGCTGATGCATGTATAGTGCTTTCTATGGTCCANACTGAGGGTTGCGATCCGTTGCCGGACACGGAAAAAGACAAAAAAAAAAAGACAAAAAAAAAGGAGATGTACAATAAGAAAATAGATATATGATATGGCAGGGAGCATAAGATATATGTGGAAAATTAAAGCAGGGTGAGTGGGGGAGGGAATAGCCAAGGCATGGGGTGAAAAGAGAGTAGTGAAATTTTTTATGGGATGGTCAGGGAAGACCCCTTTAATAAGGTGACTTTTGAGTCACTGAAAGAAATGATGACCTGTAATGCCATTGTAGCCCTGCATTTTAGGCTTAGATAAAGGAAAAACTAAACAAAATTAAGTTAGACTATATATGTAAAATAAAATAGGAGGAGAGGCATATGTAAACTCTATTAGATATGCATCTCCAGCAGTTTTTCCTCTTTAAATGGGTTTCCCTTTACATTTATGGCCTGAGAGTCATTATAGAAATGGGAAAAGAGGTAGAGAGACATACAATATCTGTACCCACAACTTATATTAGTTTATCAATGAGCTGACTCTAAGTTCCTTTATCCTAAGATAATTCTCCTTATTTTGACATTGGTTCAACTTAAAGTGAAAAGATTTCTCAAAACCGGCTATGAAATTGGGAAGAATTGCAGACTTTTAGACACAAGAGCAGCCTATTTCACTACAGCCCTGGTTCTGGTCCAGTCTCAAGGCCCGCCATGTGCCAAGCCTTGCTCTGACACCTCACCACTCAGTCACTCAGCCCAACCATGGCTTCCACCACCCTATTTTTGGCTGCATGTGCTAAGGAAGATGCTTGGGAAGGGCAAATTGCCTGCTTCTAAAACTAGAATGCAGTGCTGTAGGCCACCCTCTTCTGATAGCCATTTGATGNTTGAAAATTTCCTGCCTCTTAGCTGCCATAGCTTCAGAGAGTGGCATTAACTAATAACTTTTAGCACTGGGTATAACATGCTGCCTTGTGCAGTTAATTATTATCTGTGAGTCAACTCCCTAACTACCCAAAGCTTATAAAGAGCATGGACCATTTCTGGTTTATTTTTTTATGCCCTAAAATCTAAATTTCTTCGTGTTTAATTTTTGAATACGTACCTATTGGTTCTCTCTATCAATGCAGACACAATTTAAATTTTTACACATGCAACATTTTTTTTTATATCTTGCTGTGCCCAAGACATATTTAATTTATGATTCAGAGCTAGTGCACTGAACACCTGAAGCCTAAACAGATCCTCCTATTGACTGATATGGTGGTGGATGCAGACTAGGAAAGAACAGAAGGAAGCATACTGCCCGGCAGGGTGAAGGGTGGAGGAAATCACAGACCAGCCTGGACACTGATCTGGGGTCTGTTCAGTTCTAGCCTTACCCCACGGAGGTTTGGGGAGAAGCCTGGGCAGAATGTGGAAGAGAGGAGCGACCAATCTGCTTCAATCTAAACTTTCAGCCTCTGCTAATCCTTCTCTGGGTGACTCTTGCTGTTCAGATTATATGCCATCTACACTGGACTTAAGTCCTTCCCCATTTGGGGGTTCTTAAACAGTAGCAACTAAAAATTCACTTTTTGTATTGAGATATGCCATGAAATTCATCCTTTTCAAGAAAGGAAGGAAGGAAGAATCACAATAATACATTAATCTTTCAAAAAAAAAGAGAACAGAACTGCGGTTATTAGAGGTGACAAAAGAGGAGGGGGAGGAGAGATGGCAAGAAACTAAAGGCCACAAAGACTGATTACATTTTGTAAACATGAGTATACTAATTATACTGATTTGATCACCATATATTGTAC
>NW_007726201.1:211875-212741 GCF_000696425.1 Galeopterus variegatus
ATTTCCACTCTTTCAAGGGTCACTACAAAACTGTTCACTAGTAAATACATAGCAAGGAGAATAAAGCTGTTTAAAATACTAAAAAAGCACCTCATAGGTCCATTTTATAAGTTCCTTTTGTCAGAGAGTCCCACCAACTCAAACTGCACTAAAGCAGCTCCTGTTCCAAACATGCATGTACACAAGGTGTCAAACCATTCATATAACTCTCATCCTGTTAAGAGACAATGACGTGTCAGGCATCACACTTTGCAAAGGGAGCACAGTGGTGACAAACGTCACGATACCTTCTCCACAGAGATAACATTGTAGTAAGGAAAGACACAATAAAGACACAAATATAAATAAAATAGGGTAGACACAGGTGCTATGTCAAGATGAAGACAAAATGATGATTGAGACTGGCACTCAGAGTCACCTCTTCTCTTGAGAAAAAATAAACACATGTAAGTCTGGCAAGAACCAGAATTAGTATTTTGAATCTTGGAAGAAGAAACACCTAAAGTAAACCAATTGAGGGAAAAATGGTAGATGGGGTAGCCTCTGGCTGGAGGTTGAATTCAGCCAGGTTCTCATGCACCTTCATGTCTCTCACAGTCCCAGCCTCCACCCTCTGCTGGCTGCTTCCACCCACTACCATCTTGCTCCTGATCACACCTCAGTTCAAATGACTGCCAGTACCCAGCGCTCCCACATTCTGCCCAGCCAGTCACCTGTCCGGAAGCCCAGGTCCTCGGGTGTGGACCCTTATATCACAGTGGTCACTTCATGGATGCTGGTCCACCTGGGATGGGCCCTGCTGGACAGTGCACTCCTTTCCCTGTGAGGGTCCAAAGCTTTCCATCAGGCAGGCCATGCTTAATGGA
>NW_007726201.1:213782-230898 GCF_000696425.1 Galeopterus variegatus
TCACAAAGACAAAATTATCCCAAATTTGTTACTCTGCATAATATAAATAGGACATGTTTGTTCTTTGATGGAAATTCTTTTTCACACTCTCTTATTCTTCTACAGAAGAATTCAGATATTGTTTGCTAAATCAAACTTATTTTGTAAAAAAAAAATTAAAAAATACAGTCTTGAAAGCTCACTCCAAAGCAGATGGCTGATGGTGGGAATGTTACCTGTTTACCCCAGATAGGCATGTCACAGCCCCAGCAAGATGTGCACCTCCCCCAGCAAACCCCGTGGGACATCAGAAGGGGCCATGGAAGCCTTAGGTGGGGAGAAGGTTGGAGCAGGCCCTGTAATGAAGCCACTTCACACATGTGGGTAAGCCTCCTGTAAGGACCACCCATCTCCCACACTCACTTCCTCCCTGCCTGCCCACCCACTTCGATCTCTACAACTGTCAGGATGCAACCATTTTATAGCAGATTTTCTATTCTTAAAGCACTTCAGAATTTTCCTGCCCAACGAGTATCTGGTTTGTGGATTATTTCGCCTCAGACAGGGCCATTTGCATTTTTCCATGATGAATCGCATTTTGCCCCTGCCTTTCTCATTTTCCTAATTCCTTTAGGTTATTCTTTTTCTTTCTGGTGTGTGTCACATTTCTCTGCTCCGAATCATCTGCGAATTTCATTTTCATGTCCTTTCGCTCTCCCTAAGGTCGTTAATAAAGACAGTTCAGGTGAGATGGGAGGAAAGGCCAGCTTCCCAACCCACCCTGGAGACCACCCTCCTGAGCCAGCCCAGTGTCCTGAAGGCTGTTTACTTCCACCCAGCACATTTTTCCATCCACATGACAGGATGGGCAGCCAAGATGATCTGCCTTCCTTTATGCCACGTCTCCAGACCCTTTATTAACTGCCAAACTTCAGAATTCATGGATGGAACATCTGTTCCTGTCAGTTTTTATGGTGGGGCTATGGACAAAAGAAAAGGGTTTGCCTTCACCTCAAGAGCCACATGGGACATTGTTGTCAATTTAGTATGTGCAGCATAGATGCACAATCCTCCCCCTCCCTATCCTGTGGACAATTACATCCACTTCTGTACCAAAAAGCACTCAGAGGGCTCCCTTCACTCGTCTTTTCATTGTGGTTCAGGATAAGCTCAGTGGCAGAAGATATAACATTATATCCTCTGCTACTGAGCCCCTGAATTCCCACTTTGTGCAAACTGAGTTCTGCTGATCAAAGTATGGCTTTGCCACCTAGCAATGACTGACTCTATGTAGGTCTTGGAAGCAGGAAGGGGTCGAAATCAGGATGCTCTAGAAAGAGATGCAAAGTAGATCTTAAAATAATATTTGAAGATAAGAGGAGCCCTAGAGAGAGCTCTTCTTTACGTGAACTAGCTTCTGACACTAACTAGCTCTGTGGGATTGGCCAACTGCTTAACTTGCCTGAGCCAATTTTTTTAGTCTTAGCATGAGAGCTTTGAAGTAGGCAGTATCTAAGGCCATTTCCAGCTGTAGATTATTCTATCTAAATAATTGCAGAGTACAGAAAGGAGTGTTTCCTTCCCAAAAGACATTCTCACTGCGGAGAGGATGAGTCTAAAGCTGAGAGCTGGGGCTTCTTAGGAATTGTGGAGCTCTCTTTAAGATCTCAAAAGGCTGTTTGATTCATTTTTACTGTGACATTTTTTTCATAAGATCATGAAGACTGGCTCAAAGTCAGCCCTGGCCACAAACTGTGAAGAATACAGACTTTGCCTGTTTTTACACATCAGCTTTTTAATGTACTTACTTGCTCATGTAGCCCCCACACTCCTCCTCCTTAGGGGTCTACCCTACCACCTAGTCTTAAGCACTTCATTCAGATGCTCATAAGTGATTCAAAATGTCACCTCCCAAAGGTACTTTCATCAATTCAATTACTCAAAGAAGGACTCCTTTGGGGTAAAATTTTATCCATTCCTTCTTGAAATATTGAGTACCTACTAATTGCACAGTGATAAGAACTGGGTGTACAAAGACGAAACAGACATAGTCCGTACACTTGACAAGTTTGTGGTGTAAGAGGGGAGTCGAACAAGTGAACAGACAACTGTTAACATATTTATAAGAATGGTTTGTGTGAGTTCAAGATGGGATGACCACATAATTTATAGTATCAAACCGGACATTTTTTTAGAGTAAAGGGGTACAATATTAACTAATATGACCATAAAAATACATAAGCCAGTTCCATCATAAGCAGACCAGTATACAGAGTCATCCTAGCTAAAGAGAAAATCTGGCTATTAAGTCCTCTTATGTCACCACTGAGACTAAGCCCCACATTACTCAGGTAAGACTCTCACCCCAGAGAATTAGGTGATGACCGACACAAAACCAGCAGCACTCTACTCCTTTTTCAGATGGCTGGTGATGATTGTTTTTAAAATATTCCTCTCTCTCTCTCTCTCTCTCTCTCTCTCTCTCTCTCTCTCTCTCTCTCTCTCTATCTATCTATCTCTTCTCCCTTTCTTTTTTTACAAGGGGCTCCCCAGTAGAAGAGGTTGTTAGCAGAATCTCAACATAAAGCACTAGCATTCTAGGTGTCTATTCTATGAGAGAATAACTTGCCCAGTCCCTTATGAAGCTTCTGCTCCTGGGAATCCATTGGTCTGATCACTCTTCTGGTATCTTTAGTACACCCCACTATAAAGTCCTTAAAACACTACCCATGGAGTTGGTCCCAGAAGATGGAATTACAGGTGAGATTGTTTCTTCCTTATCCTAGGTCTTCAACGGTGGCTCCAAATCATACTGAATTTAATACTACACCCTTTCATGATTTTATGAGTTTCCAGTGCAGAAAATTACTTTCCCGCACCATTCGCACAGGCCAAGATTTTTCTGCCAGGCAGTTAGGTTCAAGAATTTTTTAAAAAAAGAAAAAAAGATTCCATTAGCTCTATGTTTATTTGTAATCAAGGCGCTCTCTTTCTCACTCTGTTGCTACAGATGATGTTGGATCTCTCATAAGAGTTTATTCCTTAGCCTTACCACTCAACACGCATTATAAAAATTATCCTACTCTAGCAGTCCCTGAAATTTTCTTCTGAAAAGAACTAAAGCCTGGAGGCCTGGGTGAGCCCAAGCAGTCCAACCATCTACCAGGCTAAGCCTTCCACACTAAAGTCACCTTTATCTTCCATCCAGAGGTACAGTCAGACCTTCCCAACAAAACAGTGCACTGTGGCCCATGACTTACATTCTTCCACAGTTACATCATCCAGGAAAATGTCTTCCCCGTGGTAAGGAAATTCACAGTGTGGGTCTCATCCTGGCTCTCTATTTATTATCCCAAATGACAAAATAAGAAACAAATCAACACATTGCTTAGCTGGTAAATAATCCCACAATTTAAAGAGTCAAATATATGCTAATCACAACTCATTTTCTATCATGAATAACTGGTAAGAAAGAAAAGCAGAGGGACACCCATAAGCTTAGAATGGGTTTAAAGGATTTCCAATCTAGGACCTCAGTAAATTGCATATTTAAGAGCGAAATAATACAAGGGGCACCCTCTGGAGCCAGGAGCAGCACTAGTATCCCCTCCCTCACCACTTCTCAGTGTTGTATTATAGGTCCCAGCCAGCATAAGCAAACAAGGAGAAGAAATAAGAAATACAAGAAACGGAAGGGAAAAAACAAAGTTTTCATTATTGGCAGAGGATATTATTTCCTAAACAGAAAATTCAAGAGATTTCACACACAAAAACAGTGTGAATAGAAAACAACAAATTTGCATGCTAAGAATAATACACAAAAAACCAATATCACCTCTCTATTCCAGCAACAGCAAATTAGAAATTACAACTTTAGAAAAATTAGAAAGTGTAATTTTTAAAAAAGATTTTATGCACAACAGCAATAAAATTTTTAAGGTAAACAGAAACATTTGTAACAAAAGATAGACAAAACTTTATGGAACATATTACAAAACATTTCAAGACAAGAAAAAATATCTGAATAAATAAAACAGATATGCCGGACACATAGTAGGAAAGTTTCAGTATCATTATGATGAAAATTCTGCTCAAATATATCTATACATTTAATACCATTTTAAATAATATCTTGACCTTTTTTTGCAGAATGTGTCAAACTGATTTTAAAATTCATACATATAAGTGAAGCATCAAGGATAGTGAAGAAGGGCCGGCCCCATGGCTCACTCGGGAGAGTGTGCTGTTGGGAGTGCCGAGGCCGTGGGTTCGGATCCTGTATACGGATGGCTGGTGCACTCACTGGCTGAGCGCAGTGCAGACCACACCATGCCAAGGGTTGCGATCCCCTTACTGGTAAAAAAAAAATAGTCAAGAAAATTTTGAAAAAAATTCTTACATACCTAGCTGTTGAGAATTTCTCTAAAGCTACAGTAATTATAACAGGGTTAGCCCAGCACACCAATGGTATATACCCACATCTATATAGAAACTTCATGAATGACAGCAGTAACAATACTAGTCAATGGAGAAAAGGTAAGTTATTTAATAAATGATGCCAGGACAGTTAGCTATCTGAATTGAATAAATAAATTAAAATTAGTTTCCTATGCAAAAATAAATCCCATACAGATTAGAAACCTAGATATTAAAATAAAGCACTGCTGTAAAACTTTTAGGATATGCAGAAATATATCTTTCTTACATTAAAGACAAGCCCCAGTTAAGAGGAAATATTTCTAACTCTTGAAACCAAAACAAAATTAGTATTCAGAATATACAAATATATCCTTCAAATGAATAACAGTGTGGTCTCACCCTAACTCTATTTATTATCCCAAATCACAAATATAAGAACCAAATCAACATATTGCTTGGCTGGTAAATAATCCCATAACTTAAGGAGTCAAATATGTGCCTAATCATAACTCATCCCCTACAATGAATCACTGGGAAGAAAGATTAGAAATTAGAAAGTGTAATTTGTGTTTTTAAGAAATAGGCAAAGAATATGAACAGGAAATTTACAAAGAAAACTGAATAGCCAATAAATACATAAAAACATCAAGAAAATATTATTTCATACCCATCAGATTGGAAAAAATTTAAAAGTCTTACAACACACAAGTGGGCAAGGATATGGGAAAACAAGATGTCATATAGTACTGGTGAGAGGTTAAATACCTACAGGCAGTTTGGAGAGCAATTTCACACTATCTGGAAAAGCTGAAAATAAACATGTCCTGCCACCAAGTCATTTTGCTTGCAGGTAATTAGCCTAGAGAAACTCTTAACACATGTGCACAGGCAGACTTCTACACAGTTGATTGCTGTCACGTTATTTTATAAGAGCTAAATGTTAGATATGATCTAAATGCCATCAAACTGTGGTATGGACAAATTGTGGTATATTCATATAATGCAATACTAAGCCACTGTTAAAATGAATGAATAAAAATATTCCATAGGCAGTAAAGTGGATAAAGCTGGAAAATATAAAGTCTAACAAAAATAAAGAAACATTATTTTATAAGAGCTAAATGTTAGATATGATCTAAATGCCATCAAACTGTGGTATGGACAAATTGTGGTATATTCATATAATGGAATACTAAGCCACTGTTAAAATGAATGAATAAAAAAATTCCATAGGCAGTAAAGTGGATAAAGCTGGAAAATATAAAGTCTAACAAAAATAAAGAAACTTACAGTATACTGTTCGTGTTCATTTTTAAAACTCAAAACAATACTATATAGAGAGAATATATCTACATTTAAGTACAAAAATCTACACAAGAAGAATAAATACTAATTTAAAGATAGCGGTTATCACTGGGGAGTGAGGACGTGGGGGTTATTTTATCTATAATGTCTTATTTCTTTTTAAAGAAACGATATGGACTAAATACAAGAAAATATTAATATCTGTTAAACCGGAATGGTAGACACATAAATATTTGTAATTTGTGTGTGTAATTAAAATTTTCATAGCTTAAGCAAAATTTATTAAAAAGAAAACAAAAACTGAAGTATTAAGTAAGGGAACAAATCAATAGGTGAGTAAATTAATAAATGCATAGGCACACTCGATATGGGGGCGTGTTACACAAACAGTGGTAGAAGTTGCAAGCACCATTAGCAGGTATCGAATTTTACTCCACATTCAATGTATATGGAAATTGACAGGCACACATATTAAATGACCCCACACACATAGCCAGAACTGGAACCCAGTCCTCCTAACTCACAGTCCATGACTCCCTCACATCACCCCTCAGGTCCATATCATTGCCACCTTCACCAGAAAAAGACACAGGCATTTACTGGCATCGGGAATGGTTCAGAGAACCAAGAGGGGGTCTGTTCTCAATAACCAAGAACCATTCCCAGAAGTTTCTCTCCATGTAAGAAGTACCATTTATAAACACTTCAAGAAAACTATATAGCAGCTAATTTAATGCCATGGCTTCACCCCAAACCCAGAATAACTTCTGCCAATTGTCAATTGAGGGAAAACACCATGAAAAAAAGTAAATTTCCCAAGAAACAGCTGACTGGGGTTACAAGAACGTTGCTTATGATCTGGTTGGTGGAAGACCTCCCACTCGTTTCTGAAATTGAGGTCTTCTCAGCACCCCAGTAGGTCAGTAACACCCAGCATCTCTTCTCAAACGATCTTGCAGTCTGACGTCTTGAGCAAGCTCCAGATGCCCTGATGTAGATGACTCGCTGGCAGAACCTAGAGAGTGAGCTTCCCATCTGCTCTCATCCTCTCCCTTCCCACCTTAACCAGGGCTTCATTCACAAGGTGCCCATTATCTGAACTGAAGATTAGATTTTCAAGTCCCTTCCAGCCCCTGGTGCTTTTTTGTAATTAACAACAATAGCTAATATTATTGAATGCTTACTAAGGGCTAGACATTGTTCTATGTACTTTTTGACTTTTAACTAATTTAATCCTCACAAAAACCCTATGAGGTGCATAATGAAATCATCGTCGTTTTAAAGACAGAGAATTGCAAGCACAGAGAGACTTAAGAACGTTTTCCAAGGTCACACAGCTAATGAAGAGGAAGAGGATTCAAACCTGGGCAGTTTGGTTCCCCAGCCTGAACTATCACATACTATACCAAACTCACTTTATTCTTTGAGTGCCCACACATTATTGGAAAAGAATTCAAGAGAGACGGAGACAACACGCTGTTAGTCTATGACCTTTGATTCAGCGACTGCTGAAGTCACAACGGCTATGGGGAAATGGGCAAGAACAGCGGTATTGTCCAAGCTCCAGAGTCTATGCCCATAGCTGTGGCATCAAAGGGACCCTCTGTGCTGTTTTATGGTGATTTTGTACTTGGAAGGTGCAGGGACCTGGGACAATCCTGCTCACCATTCTTCCTCACTACTTAATAAGGGACCAGGCGCATGTTTAACAAACATTTGTTACGTGAATCAAAAATGACAAAATGCTGTGATCTATGAGAAATGAACATGCTGGTACTACTGAAAGTTAGGGAAAGACAGTAGCCCCCAAAAGTGTTCCCTGTTCGCAAGTGTGTGCTTGAATTACGGCTGAAACAAGAGTGGCCTTTCTGATCCATCTCAAAAGAAGAACACAGGTACCCATTTCTGCGATTTCCCTTGATGGAATTTAAGTCTAGCATCTGCTAGGAAAGGTCAGTGAAGTCTTTACTCAGAACATCAACTGTCCAACCACTGTTTTGTGTCATGAGACCTTAAGATTCATGAGGAGCTCCATGAGGATTTTGCCTTTCAACTTCAAGGACAACTAGGAAAACGGTAGTTGGCCTCCTGAGTTGTGTGGCCTGTGGCAACAAATATTAAAAAGCTGGCTTTTAGAGTGAGCCAGAGACAGTGGTAGCTGCAGGCGTATCTCTGGCTTGATTGAGATTTAAACCTTCTCTGCCATATCCTAGAACTTTTATCGCTGGCATATTTGTGCCTTATAGGGGATTTACGGCTGAAGAATTTCCAAGGATTTCCTGGACCCACTTTCACACAGATGTCTTTGTCCCTCACAGAAGGCGTGGATCCCTGAAGCTGGTTAGTGATCTCAGCAGCCAGGTCTCTAAGGAAATTCCAGGTTTCCCACAAGCATTTCAAGAGTCCTGGAAATTCTCTAATGAACTAACCCAAGCACACAAGGGCACAGTTTTAACGAGCCCGATTGACCCCGAGGGTCTGGAGACATATACTCCACTGGGCCCCTGTGTTTGCCAGGGGTCCAGCAGGGGTAATCCCATGAAGATTGGGGGCTCTTCTTTGGTGTCCAGCCCCTCTCACTGAAGCACCCTCCCATCCTTCCAGGGCTTCCAGAAAGCTTTTTTGATTGCTGTTTCAGAACACACATTAGGCAGCAAAGCCAACGAGAATCTCTTCGATCTTGTGGCTGCAACTCCTATACTCCCCACCCCCAGCCTGAACGCTTAGCTGGGGAGGAGGGTGTCTGCAGGGGAGGAGACCAAGGGACAAGCTTCCCTCACTGTTGGCTTCACCTCTAACCACAAGAAAAATTTCCACCGTTTCCATTATTTCTGGCATGGAGCCACACTGTAGGAAGACAGACTTTCTGTTGAGAGAAGAAGAGAGATGGAGTCTGGTGAGAAAGTACATATAGCAGGAGGGAGGAAAGGAGCGGAGCAGGAAAGCGGGAAGAGAGGAGCAAGGACGGGCAGAGAGAGAAGCGGGCGGTGCTGCCCGGCGGTGGGCGGTGGGCGGCGGGCAGCGGGCGGTGGGCGGCGGGCGGGCCCCAGGGGCTGGGCAGGTCTCCAAAGAGCCAAACGTGTGTGATGGAGCTAGATTTACAAATCATGCCCAATCAATACATGTTGACTGAACTACACTGTGATAGAAATTCCCTTTTAATTTTTCTTCACTCAATGTAACTTCAATATCCATGAGGGAAAGGGGTGTGGACCCCACCGTTGCTTGATTCATTATTAAATAAAATCTGAAGGTTTTTTTCAAATAGCTCAATGATGCAGTTTCTGCCTCCCACCCTGAAAAATAATAAGTAAACTCACAGCCTTGTAGGTACCCAGATCAACTGTGGGCTATGTTCATTTCTGATCCAATGATACGATAAAGCTTTCCCTTCCACTCCAGGTACACTGGAGTGCCAAGGAGGGAGGATTGCTGATTATAGCGATAACTTATAGTCCTCTCTGATTTTTTATGTTTCAAGACTTATCATTCACACACTTTGGTACTAAGATTGTTAATAATTGGGAATTTTTTGTGGTGCACCTCAGAAAAGATCTAGACACACTGCTATGACCTCAGATCTGCAGCATCTACAGCTAACCATACCGGATGTTCCAGCACAAATGTTCTTGTCACCTAGACATGGGAGACATAGTGAGACACTTTCCCCCATCCCAACGTGAACTGCAACACACAGGAAATAACACCATCCTGAGAATTAAATTTCAGAACGAAATCATAATGGATCACAACAGATATAAGCAAAATTCTAAGACCCTTTGTGTCCTGGGAAAGAAAAGTGAAAGAAAGGATAAAGAGATTCACAGGCGAAGAGAACATGTCAGTGGACCAAGCATTCCCACAGACAAAAGGATTAAGATAGTACGCACGTGCGCGCACACACACGGTTACACACGAGAGAGAAGGAAAGCTGGCGGAGCAAACACGGGTTTGGGGATTAGTTTCTTCCCGCCCTAAGGAATTAAAAAATTTCTTCAGATCATGAGTCTTTCAAAGGGTGAACATCTATGTGTCTTTTCAATACACACCCCCGCCCCAAGAAGACATTTCTGGAAAAAAAAAAACTACCAATTTTTCTAATTATTTTTGGTGTAGATTTACTTTTAATGATTGATCTTTTACCTACTTATAAGATCTACATTGTGATTGCATCTAGAATTTTCTAAAAGTTTGAAATTTAACAAAATTAATCACTGTAATATAATGAAGTAGTAAATAAGCCTTTGAAAATATAAATCAATGCTAATTTTAGTATTTATTACCATTCAATAAGATTTTATCTTAAACTACTTGTGCCATTTAACCAGGCGATTATGTTTTATGCCCCTTAGGTATCCCATTCACCATAATTTCCTAATCTACCTAAAAGCCATTTCAAGTTTGGGTTAAAACTAGAAAAAAAGGGAGAGAGGGAGAGAGAGAGAGAGAGTCCACGCTCAGCCAGTGAGCGCACCGGCCAGCCTTATATAGGATCCGAACCCGGGGCGGGAGCGTTGCTGCGCTCCCAGCGCCGCACTCTCCCGAGTGAGCCACGGGGTCGGCCCTAAAACAAATTCTTACTTATCTGTGTGCTGTTATAAGTTTATATATGTAAATGATTTGAAGAAAAATGTATCCTCATGGTAATAATATGGAAGAATTTTCCTTTGCAAGAGTAGTGCGTGCATTGCAAGAGAAAAGGGGGATGCTTTGAATGAATGATTCCTCAGAGAATATGCTCAAATAACAATAGATGGATCCCTAAATACCTTCTAAGAAGGATACTTCCTGTCACTTTCATTTTACTGAGCACTAAGATGAGTGAAATATTCTTTTTTTCATAGCAAAAAAATAACTTACTAAGAACTGAAGTAAGGCACCAAAATGAGAACTAATGAGTCTTTTAAGGCAGGTAGAATTGATTCAATATTACTGGTATGAGATTTTAGTGGAAAGGAATACATATGCGAGATAATTCTGCCCCAAGCCCATAACCATAAGACCCATTTCCCCCTTATTAGTTACTGAAGACTAATGTCAAATACAGAATGGATAAACAAACAAAACAGTAGCCAGTATTCACAAATAGAAATTGTAATGCAATATAATTAAATCATCAATTTATAATACTAATAGTCAAGTAAATATTTTACTTAGATTCTTTTTTTAATTAATTAATTTACTTATTTATTATGAATATTCATAGATACAAATTATCAGAAATTGCTTGTGTACCCTGTGTCCACACCCCATTATTCCCCTACCTCCCGCCCCCTCCCCCTCTGCCCCCACTCTGCTTTGTAGCCCTAGGAATGTTCCCTCCCTCTGTAAGACCACCACACTACTGTGGTCTTTCTTTCCTTCCTTCCTTCCTTCCTTTCTTTCAAAGTAGAAATTATCTTCTAAGGATTAGGACACATTTATTCTGAAAAGCCATCATCTTTGAGCCATGCTGTACTTTGAATTAAGTTTTACTTCTAATGGAGAACTGTTGATCATTTCTCTGTACCTACTGCTGATAGTGGTTTTTAATTTAACACCAGGGCATGAAGGCATCAGAACCTCTTAGAAATGAAGCAATGGACATTATATGTATTAATGTGCTCTAAACACAGTTGAATTTAGACAGGAACAAATAAAATTTCTTTTTTACAACTAGCAAATTAGTATTCTGGCTCCTTGTTATTTAACTACTCCACACATAAAATCTCTTCTTGGCATAACAGAAGATTGTTGATCATAAGAACAGGAGATACATTGGAAATGTAGACAGCTGAATGACTTTTAGCCTTTGTGGATAACAATAGCTAATATTTGAATGCTTATTATGTGCATGGTGCACTTAGTTGTCAGGTCCGCCGCTGGCCGACCTGAACAGCCCTAGAAAAAACGCCTCGTTATCAGTCTTTCCCTTGGTGGGCGAGCGAATTGCCCGGATTCCTCTTTCCCTCCAGTCCCCTTGGAAGGAGACAGGGGAAGAGAGACATGAGGAGAGGTGAGCACAGCCGTTGGCCCCAACCAGCCTGTTAAAGGACACTCAGACACGGCGGGGGTTCTGTTGAGCAGTTCCGTTTATTATCACACAAGCACTTGCTTTTAAAGGCAAATGGGGAAGGGAGGTTTTTTACATCCTCCAATCAGCTTAAAGGTTACGAGAGCATGCATCCTGTGTCAATGCGTAGCTATTGTAATCACACAGTGTTCACGAGCGTGGAAGCGCGTATTTGGCCAATAAGGGCTAAGGCAAGGTTCCCGCAGACACTCCCGCCCTACTTCCTCCTGGCGCTGTCTTAGGCTGCCACATTAATACGTCCTTGTGGGCTCATAATGGCACCGCTTGTAATGTCTCTTAAGGTGGAGTTAGTTTTTAAGGCCCAACAATCAGTGCCCAATTTGTATTATTTCATTTACTCATCATAACAACCCTCTGACATGGACTGAAAATAAGCATCATTTTACAGATTGTTAATAGAGAGTACAGAAAGACCAGCCAGGTCAACACTAGTAAGCAGCTGAGCCAGTATTCACCCCCAGGTAATCTGGCTACAGAGCCCCTACCCTTAACCATTTCACTAGAGCTGAAGTTTCATTTTAAATTTGTGGCCCCACCCTCTGTATCTTTTCCACCTTCCTTCATTTTGGAGCACACAGAGTCTCAGTTGGTCATAAGATTTCCCCCTGCCACTGGGAAGAAGAGCTGGGCAAGGGCAGAAATTTCAATGCATGCATCATTAGTAAATTGGGTTTCTTAACCTTGTCTTGCCTTTTAGCATGCTTTGTGATATTTTTTTGCTAAAAGCCAGATACTATGTATCTAAGGTACTCAGGCTTTTAGTATGAGGTATTATGTTAATCAGGCTAGGAGCTGGGCTACGTTTAATGCTTGCTGTAGCTGTTCCAGAGGCCTCTGTTTCCTCTAGATTTTGGTTTTTGTTAGTTTGTCTCTCAGTGTGCTTTTTCCCTTCCCTGTTGCCCTTGGGTTTCCCTAAGAACTTCTTCTTAAATAGAGTCTGTCTTGCAGCTCTCTCAATTGCAATCCACATATATTATCCTGAAGCCCTATTGATGTAGTGGTAGGGTATTGTGGAGGGGAAGTATTTTCTAATATTATGATTAAGTCTCAGGTTTTTTTGGCAGACTCAGGTCCTGACCTTCAGAAGAATTTCTTAGCCTTTTTCTTCTCTCCCCTTATGTGAGAAGTCTAGTGGGGGTTCAATCTGTATAATTGCCCTTCCCTAGATTAGACAAGGCTTTGGTGAAGTAGCTTCTCTTGAGGGCAGGTCTTTGTTGAGGAGAGCAGAACACTTTGAATGTATTTAAAAAATGGTTGCTTGTCCCCACTGCCCCCAAAGCCCCTGCCTGAAGCAGGAGGGAAATTTTCTCTGATTTTCACAGTGAGAACCCAATGAGGTTCCCAGAGGTAAAACTCAGAAATGTGCAGGAAGCCCCACCTAAGACTGGGCCCCCAACACCTTCCAGTTCTCAAGCTAGTCCACAGTTCAGCCTCTACAATTTGTCAGTTACCATTTAAGTGTCTCTACTAGTTATTTATTCTAGTGACTTCTGCTTCTAAGCTGTGATTCTCTGTATTTACCTGTTTTCCCACTTTATGAGGCAGTGATTTTCCCTGTGACTTCACTTTTCTGGTGGATCTAACAAGAACTGTTATTTTTTAAGCTTTTGTTTTGTGAGGATGTTAGTGAGCACTTCCAAGCTCTTTACGTGTTGGAGCACGGTGAGAGCCAACACGTAACAGACTTAGGTAGTGTCTTAGTCCATTTGGTCCACGAGTGGAATATTCTGCTGTAACTTTTCCTGTTGTCTAGAATTTCTGACATATTCCCAAACTAAGAACAAGGTAGCCTTGCATTCCAAGGAGAGATGTTAAACACACACACAGGACTTACTGAAAAACAATACTGAACCTGTGATTCTTAGCCCCCTGTGAACCTGCAACATATCGAAGAGAAGCTTCAAGGCATCATTAAACACAGAAACTGATGCCTACTTCCCCCTTACAGAATTACAGGTATGGGGAAAAAAAAGAATCAGATTGAGATTAGGTTGTATCTGATAAACTACAGGCTTAATAGAATAGCATAGTGCTTAAGAACATGTCCTCAGAACTACAAGGCCTGGGCTCAAATCATGTATCTGCCATTTACTAGCTAGGGAACTTCAGGGAAGTTACTTTATCTTTGTGAGCCTGATTCCTCATCCTTAAAAATGCAGATAATAACAGTACCCACCTTTAGACGGTTTGTGAGAATTAAAAGAAGGTATGTTTGTGCTGTGTTTAGCACAGTGCTTCCCCTTAGTCGATGAATGTGAGTTATTGTTATATACCCAACATCCAGCTAGCCAGCAGCAGAAACTGGGCTAAGGAAGGCATTTGCTTCTCCATCTAGAACACAAATATTTATTCTTTATATGAAAAATCCTTTTCCTGTTTCATATGAGATTTTTCTTCCCAAGTAAACAACTATAAATCTCAAGTACACATCTGGATTGCAGTGGCTAACAGGCAGACCCAATAGAAAGCATGCAAGGATGATAAAAACCCTGTTTTGCACAGTTCTCCCTAAAATTTTGTAGCTGGTGGGGGCCCCCCAGTGGGAGAATCACCCACTGAGTTTCATTCCCTGATGCCATAAATGAGCAAAGTTATCTTTCTTCCATCTCTTTATAATTGTTGTCTGTGATGGTTTAAAAAAAAAGGAAAACTTAGGAGACACGGGTAGTGGTGGTGTGAAGAGTCACATGGATACAGATGAGTCAGGAAGTATGGGTGCTCACAACTTTATTCTTGGGAATGTGGTTGCCCCTTATAGACATAAATGGTTCTGCTATTGAGGATGACATCATCAAGTGCCTCTCTGTTAAGCTTGAGGGACATTGAGCCACACACACATTTTTCCATGCTACCAATAACTTTCCATGTTACCATACCACCCTTTGCCTGTGTTGGAGCACATTCTTCTTGGTGCCTGGAATACACAGGCTCTCTCTTTTCTATATTGACTGATCTTGCCACAGACGGTTGCTGTGACCTTGGATTTCCAAGGCTCTAAGCCATACTCAAACCAACTGAGTTAATTGGTTTAGGCACTTTTGGGAACGATGCAGGGGCCCCTACCTTGGGAATAACAACACCTAATTTCTAAAAGGGCCTGTGGGAAATTTACAGGGTCACAGTCATTTACTTACATGAAAATAGGAAAAGAAAATCTATTCCAACTGGCCACATTCTAACTACAAACACCAGAAGAGGTTATAAATACATAAGAAGAAAACCAAACAGTCTGTTAGCATTATCTTAGAATGCCTAGGAAAGTGAGCCAGCTGCATTAGCAGTTACAAAGGGCTTGGGCAAATCCTACGACCCTTGGCATCAGATGTTTTCTTCATGCTAATTTTGTACACAGCAACTTTTTCCTTCATGAGTAAACCAAGGACAGCATAAAATACATGCATTTTTTAGAATTCCATTTATATTGTAATCACTTCTCTGTGTTGCCTTTAGGGCAGCAGGAAGCCCCAGTCTAGTCTCCAGTCTTCCTCAAAAGCTTTCTCTGAACTCTTTTTTAAGAAAGGAAACTGCCAGTAAACATTCAACCCACTACCTCCTCCAAGTTCAAGTTCAGTGCGAAGTTCAGCTCTGATTTCTTTAGAGCAGTATTAAAAGTCATAATCATCTTTTATCCCTAGTTAAAATTAATTTTTTTTAATTTGAAATATTTTATTTAGCTTGCAGACTAGAGCAGTTTATTAACCCTAGTAGGAAAGAAATGAAAGCTTTATCTCATGATATTCCACCTGGGTTCTCTGAAAACCACGTGCACTGCTGAATGTGGGAGAAAAGTTGATCCACACCACCATCTGCTGGTCAATCTCGTGTATTGCACCAAGAGAGTTAGAAGTCAGGGAGGGACAGCTGATCCCTTGCTAAGAGCGACTTTCAGGCCGTTAAAGTACACCAAGCCATGAAGGGTGTCAATGAACTATACCTAAAATATGAAAGTGTGAGTATGGCCTTTCAGCAACTTCCAGTACATTGATTTTTGCCAAGTAAAAAAATCCACCTATATGGTGTAAACCCAGGTATAGTAAAAAACTAGCAAGAGCAGGCAGGTGTCAAAAGGAAAAAAGAAAAAGACCTCTGTAACAATGTAAGAAAAGTTCCAGTAGAATACTACTGTGAGAATGAGAGCAGAGCATAAATTATGATTATAAGAATATAAGAAGACACTGCCTGAGCTGGAGCCAAGGTGAGCATCCCACTCCTGCATGCTAGCAGGGACCCAGCCTAAAGCCACTGCGAGCCCCTTCCACTGCCTGAGCAGGAGCCAAGGTGGTCCACCACAGCCACCACCACACTTACTGCCTTCGCAAGTATGACTACCACCACAGTGGTAGCCAGGGCTACCCTACAGGAAAGATATACCATGCTCTTGGATGGGAAGGATCAACATCATGAAACTGTCTATACTACCCAAAGCAATCTACAGATTCAATGCAATCCTCATCAAAATACCAATGACATTACTCACAGAAATGAAAAAAAATAATCCTAACATTCATATGGAACAACAAAAGACCCTGAATAGCCAAAGCAATCCTGAGCAGAAAAATAAAATAAAATAAGGCTGGAGGCATAACACTACCTGACTTCAAATTATATTACAAAGCTATTGTAACCAAAACAGTATGGTACTGGCATAGAAACAGACACTCAGATCAATGGAACAGAATAGAAAACCTGGGAATCAACTCACATATACTAACAGCCAACTGATCTTTGACAGGCAACAAGAACATACATGAAAAAATGCTCATTATCATTAATCATCAGGGAAATGCAAATTAAAACCACACTGAGATGTCATCTCACCCTAATTAGACTGGCTATTATCAAAAAGACCAAGAATAACAAATGCTGGTGAGGATGTGGGGAAAGGGGAACTCTTCTACATTTTTTGGTTAGACTTTAAATTAATACAGCCATCATGGAAGACAGTATGGAGGTTGCTCAATCAACTACAGATAGAACTACCAGATGATCCAGCAATCTCATTACCGGATATATAGCCAAAGGAATGGAAATTATCATGTTGAAGGGACACCTGCACTCCCATGTTCATCACAATACAATAGCCGAAATATGGAACCAACTTAAATGTCTCAACAGAAGAATCGATAAGGAAAATGTGGTATAGATACATGATGGAATACCACTCAGCCATGAAAAAGAATGAAATTCTGCCATTTGCAGCAACATGGATGAGACTGGAGAAAATTATGTTATGAGAAATAAGACAGGCAGAGAAAGAGAAATTCCACTCATAACTGGTTGCTAGGAAAGAAGGAAGGAGAGAGAGAGAGAGGAAAAGAGAGAGAGAGAGAGAGAGAGAGA
>NW_007726201.1:231421-301963 GCF_000696425.1 Galeopterus variegatus
AACCAACTTAAATGTCTCAACAGAAGAATCGATAAGGAAAATGTGGTATAGATACATGATGGAATACCACTCAGCCATGAAAAAGAATGAAATTCTGCCATTTGCAGCAACATGGATGAGACTGGAGAAAATTATGTTATGAGAAATAAGACAGGCAGAGAAAGAGAAATTCCACTCATAACTGGTTGCTAGGAAAGAAGGAAGGAGAGAGAGAGAGAGGAAAAGAGAGAGAGAGAGAGAGAGAGAGAAAGATCGAGAGAAAGAGAGAAAGATCACAATAATATGTTGAACTCTCAGAAGGAGAGAACCCTAACGATACTAGAGTTGGGTGGGGGGGTGGAGGGTTGGGGAGTGATTGGTTGGGTAATGGGCATAAAGAATAATTATGACTTGTAATAATGAATATGCTAATAAAAAATGAATTTGCAGAAGATAAAAAATATAACAAGGGAGTATTAAAAAGTGAAAAGGGGGATATATAAAGATTGCAACCAGTGTGGTTTATTTCTTTTTCTAGTGTCACTTAATACTACACATTGTAGTCGTGATACATGGCGACAGATAGCCAATCAGTAAGTTGTTGTTGCTTAAATTGTGTAGATATACAAAAGGATCAATCCAAATTCCTCAAAACTCACCTCACAATGATATATCATACTCACAAAAAATATTCTCCCAAGTGGAAACAAACCCAGTGTGTCCAGACAACATGGTGACCACTATCAACCCTGCCCAACAAGCTAGCCTTCTTCTCGCCCACATGAGCAGTGAGGCATTGGAGTGAAGGCACCCCTGAAACTGAGGCCAAGTAAGAGCTTTAATTCAGTATCAATACTGTCCAGCATTTTCACTCACCAATCACATAGTCCCTGCAAAAATGATTTCCAAACTTGGCTTATACAGAATTCCTTGGAGAGCTTTCTGAAAACAGATTTCCAAGTCCCTGTTTAACTGCAACAGAATCTCTAGGGCTGGAATCTAAGAAATTGCAGGTTCAAAATGCCCCCCTCAGGGGATTCTCATTATGGCCAATCTGCAAGCTCACAATTGGACCCATTGGAGGATCTCAGCGGTATCTGATATTGAAACAGGAAAACAGACTCGATCAAACCTTGCAATGCCAGACCTGTGCTGCTTACAAGAGACGTGGCTTTAGCTCCAGGTCACCAAAGGCAAACATTCTTTATTACATGTTTGCTTATAATTAACATGTTTTCTATTGGGTACACCATTTCCAAATGAGGAAATATCCCAATTTGTATATAATCCATGGCTGCTTTCTTTCCAAAATCTCTCTATGAACTATGAAAGTTAGGAACATTTTAATGTTGACCAAAGTCTGAATCCAGAAAGAAAAATGTCTTGGATAGTGGGGAGGAGGGTGCGCACAGTTACACAAAGGAGAAACCCCTTATATGTCCAAGAACTGTCTGGGTGACTCAGGAACACTAATTGCGGCAGTAACGAGCAGGCTTCCACTGGAGCAAGACTGGAGGCTGGCAGCTTAATTAAGTGCATTTGCAACAAATTTGGATGTGAATTAATACATGCCAGAACTAAGATGGGAATTGAAAGGAGGCAGTTTTCTGCAACCCAGGATCCATGGATCCCATTTCCACTAAAGGGTGTTCCCACATTCCCACCCGGTGTCTATTTCCCATTTCCGTGTCCCTCGTCAGAGTCCACATGTCACAGTTAACCTGACTCCCTGTCCCAAATTCCCCTGCCCCACAGGGCAGATCTGCACCCTCAACTTCCCATGCTGAGATACTCCTAGAATAGGACTTTGTCTGTAATGGAAGCTCATAAACATTAGCTGAATTCTTGAAAGAAGTTGGTGACTCGTCTGGCTAAGGAGCAAGAATGAGTGGCCACTGCAGGTGACTGAAGTCAGCATGTTGTTCTGAACAACAGAACTGCAATTCCTAATGACAGAGGTTACAGGGAAGATTGCTGGTAGCGGATGTTGTAGCCAGTGTACTCAGGAGCCCTTTGAGCCGTGAATCTCAGCCGTGACTGAGGGAGGACTGGGAGCCCAGGACAGTCTCCCCAGAAACACCCTCACATCCAGGCATGAGCAGAGCAGGATTAAACCACTAGATTTCTCACCATCTGTCTGGAATCTTCATGACTCAGCTTTCTGACAACAAAAAAGGAAGAAAGGTGTGTAGAGGAGGAGCTCTGTGGGGTTCCTGGAAGAGAAGTGGACTAGACAGACCCTCAGGTAGAAAGTGGAAACTGCGACCTCTTGAAAGCTACAGTGTCTCACGGTCAAAGGGGCTCATGTGTTGGGTGATCTCCTAAAAGCTTCTGTGATGCTGCTTTACTCATGCTGGTAGGAGGAGAGGAGGAAGATGCTACCACCAGGGAACACAGACGGGGCAAAACAGGTACAATATTTTTATAGCCAGGATACTATTGCTGTTCGTCAATGAAAACATTTGAGTAACTTACACATGTACCGCTAGTCAATTTGACAGAACCCCATTTTCATTTATTTCATTCCTTTTCTCTCTGGAATCTCTGCTAAGCTGTAAGACGTTTACTTCAGTCCCATTAATCAATCAACGAGCACCTACTGTCTTACCGTTTGTGCTGGGCACCACAGCTCTTAAAAGAGAGGACGAACTGGTTCCTGTCCTAAACGGCCGTCAGGTAGAAAGTGGAAACTGCGACCTCTTGAAAGCTACAGTGTCTCACAGTCAAAGGGGCTCATGTGTTGGGCGATCTCCTAAAACCTTCTGTGATGCTGCTTTACTCATGCTGGTAGGAGGAGAGGAGGAAGATGCTACCACCAGGGAACACAGACGGGGCAAAACAGGTACAATATTTTTATAGCCAGGGTACTATTGCTGTTCGTCAATGAAAACATTTGAGTAACTTACACATGTACCGCTAGTCAATTTGACAGAACCCCATTTTCATTTATTCTATTCCTTTTCTCTCTGGAATCTCTGCTAAGCTGTAAGACGTTTACTTCAGTCCCATTAATCAATCAACGAGCACCTACTGTCTTACCGGTTTGTGCTGGGCACCACAGCTCTTAAAAGAGAGGACGAACTGGTTCCTGTCCTAAACGGCCTCCACGATTTGTGAGACGGTCACTGAGTACAAAACACCACGCAGACTTATTAGGTGATGCAGTGAAAACAGGACGATATAAAATAAGGTATACATTTAAAGTACTTTAAAAGTACTTCTTTTAAAGACAATTTTAAGTCACTAGTTTCAGAACTTTCTCATTTATCGTAAATTCATACTCTAAGAATGACCTGTCCCACATCAAGCAAACCTGCTGTGTGTAAAGACTTAGATTTACATCAGCTACAAACTAGGGAAAGGTAGCTCTGTTTACAATATAAATCACTTTAAAAGAGGATTTCTCACAGCTCCTTTGAGATTGTGAGCTCCTGGACGATTTGAAAGCAAATTTTGGTGATTAAGAGCACATGCTGCAGAGCTAGACAGCCGGGTTCAGTATGGGCTCTGCTAGTGTCTAGCTGTGGAACTTTAGGCAAGTGATCCGACATCTCTGTGCTTCAGTGTCCTCACTTGTAAAAAGGAGGTAATGTTTGTACCTCCCTACAGGGAGGCTGCAAAGATAAAATGAGTTCCTGTCATTAAAGTTCTTGGACCTGTGCCTGGCCCTCATCTACTGTGGAAAGACGATGAGCTTCTTCCCATTAGGAATAAGGATGGATAGGGCCGGCCCGGTGGCGCACTCAGTAGAGTGTGGCGCTTAGGAGCGCGGCGGCGCTCCCGCCGAGGGTTCAGATCCCATATAGAGACCGGTCCGCGGTGCAGGTGCGACACCAGGGTTGCGATCCCGTTACCGGTCACGAATAAAAGACAAAATGGAAAAAAAAAAATAGGAAGAAGGATGGATGGATAGATGGATAGATAGATAGACAGATAGATGAGTTGCTCCTCAATTGGTGCTGAATGATAATTGTAGCTAATCTCTGTACATAAAAGAGCCAGGCTTTCCAACATTAGCAGTAAACATATAGTTGAAAATAAATGATCATCATAATTATTCTTTTCACTGAAAGGAAGTCAATCTAAAGCCAAATGTAGGGATGAATTTGGCAAAAACCCAAGCCAAATGAAATACTGGTTCAGAGAATAGTCTTACGTTGTGACTTTGTCTGGCCTAACAAAGTTTTAGTTTTAAAATAATGGCCCAAATAATTCTGAGTGTTTTCTCACAAATGATTGCAGATAGAGTCCAAAATAAAATTTTCACAGATTTTCTGAATATTGAGTCAAATTCGATTTATTCTGGACTTTTATTTCAGTTCCTGGTGCTTGTAACTTTTCTTTGATTCTTATCCCAGCTAAGTTGTCCTTAAAGAATTGATAGGGGCCCTTCTCCTACCTTTGAAAATTTTTTATTCAAATATAATAAAAACATAGACAAGTGTACAGATCATAAGCATACAAGTAAATGAATTTTTGGAAACTGATCGCGACTGCGGAATTAGCACCCAGATCAAGAAATGGAACTTACCAGCACCTCGGAAGCCCACTCCATGCCTCCATCAAGTCATTACTCACCCTCCAAGAGCAACCTCTATCCCGACTTTTAACTACATAGTTTAGTGTATTCATTGGCCATTGCTGCATAACAAACCACCACAAAACTTCAGGGTTTTATCATTCGCTCACCTGGGGTGGTCATATAGGCAGCTCTGCTCATCTTGGCTGGGTCTCTGTGGCTAGGGTAGGGACAGCTCTGCTCCAGCAGGTTGGCCGGTGCTCAGCCATGGTGATGGCAGAGGATTAGAGAACAAGCAGAAGTAGGCAAGACTCCTGTGTGCTCAAGACGGGATCTGATAGAGCCAACATTACAGTGAGGCTAGAAAAGTGATGACTCAAGTGCAGGGTCAGCTACTATCTTTACTGAAAATGTTGACACTTTGTTCACCATAGTTATTTTTTGTATTTTTAAAAAGCATTTTTAAAACATTGCATTAAAATATTATTTCTCTTGGTTACTGAGGTTTTTGGTGCCACCTTAATTTTATGGCTGGGGCAAGTGCCTTCATTGTCTCCCCACTGTCCTGACCCTGCTGAAGTCACTGCATATTTTTAGTGTAAGCTGCTGCATGGCAAAGGGCATGGATATCAGGAGAGATGAAGAATCAGAGCTCTTAATACAGTCTACCATAATTCATTTTGGCCATTTTTGAGCTTTATATAAATGGAATTGTACACTATGTATTCCTTTGAGTCTGGCTTCTTTCTCTTAACACTACGTTTGTGAAATGCATTTATAGTGCTGTGTGTAGCTGTAAACCATTCATTCTCATTGCGGTATAGAACCCCACTGTGCAAAGACACCACCATGTCGATGGGCATTCAGATAATTCTCATTCAGAGCTATTAGGAATAGTGCTGCTGTGAACAATCTAGTGTAAGTTTCTGCTAAATACATATGCATTTTTGTTGGGCATATAGCTAGGAGTGAAATTGCTGCGTCAGAGGGTGTGCCTCTGTTTTTAGCAGATCCTGCCAGTTTCCCAACAACTGGTTTCTTTACTTTTATTGAAAGTCTTGTTATCTGGTAGCGTAACTCTTCTAGTTTTGTTTGCTTTTTTTCAAAATTGTTTGGCTATTCTTGGCTCTTTGCATTTCTACACGAATTTTACAAGTAGCCTGTTAATTTCCACAGAAGAAAAAACATGCTGGGATTTTTACTGGGTTTGCTTTGAATCTAGAGACTAATCTGGGGAGAATTGACATCTTTACGACATGCCTCCGCGTTGTCTTAAATTTTTCTCACTGTCTCATACCTTTGTATATCTACTTTGAATAATATAGATAGACAATAAATACATAAAATATGTGGCTAATTAATGCATTAGTTGTACGAGGCTTTAGAAAGAATGACATTTGTCAGCCACACTGCACCTCTCAGACACCTGAGCTTGTTTTCTTCCATTCCCGTGGGCCTTGCATGAGCTCTTCCTTCACTCAGGTGGAATTTCCTTCCTGCCCTCTCTCCCTCCTGCCAGACAAGAGCTAATCTTACTTGACAACTCAATTCAAATTTACTACTCTACGAAGTGGCTCTTTGTGGTCTCCCACTGCATTCTTTTACCTAATTTTAAATGACCACATCATATTGGGATGAGCAGTTCAGGCACCCACTAAACACTTGGGTGCCAACCAGCACCCAAGAACCAGCCCAGCACTAAGTGGATTTGTGTTGGATAAATGAAAATGTCCATTCCACTTTTTGTTGGGTTGTTTGGTGTAGGTGGTTTGTTAATTGGTTTCTTTCATCTTTGTGGGACTTCAGTTAGATTTAAGTTAGTAAAAAAAAAAAAAAATTTAATGTTAAACTTTGGCAAAGTGGTACATGTCAATCTTATTTGTTTTACTGAAACATGATTGTACGTGTTTGTGGAGTACAGAGCTGAATATCAATACTTGTGTACAATATGTGATGATCAAATCAGGATAATTAGCATATTCATAATTACAGAACCTAAGCATTGTTTGCTTCACAATTCACTTAGCTTTGAAAATATTCATTTACATTCGACCTCTTTACAATAAGGATTTGAAGCAGATACATTGTTTGGTCTGGTTCACATCACAGCTTCTAAGTTCGTTTAAAAGAAAACCCTCGACAATTTTTTTTAGCTACCAATAACAGGAGATCTCATGGAAAGGCCTGAGCCTTTTCATGCCGCTAGGTGGCAGTTTCACTCTCTGTAGAATCAGCTTGACGATGTCAGGCTCGGCATGCAGGAAGTCTGGGGTAGGCAAGCTAGACCCTGGGGGAAAGCCTATCAGGGCCTCGTGGTGGAAAAATGAAGGCCCAAACCACCCTGAAGAAAATGGAGTTATGGGGAAAACAGCACGTGGAAAACTGAAAGGAATGCCATTAGACATTATTTCACTGAAAGTTTAGCAAAAATCTAAATTAACCACAACCACAAAATCAGTAAGTAAACATGTGCAGGACCAGAGACAGGTCAGACAGTGTTGAAAGACAAAAGAGTCTCCTGTCCACCCTCGGCAGCTGGAGCGCTGCCCTCTAAGGTAAAGGAGAGGGGAGCGGGTGTGGGCATGTTGCCCGCTGCCTGGCAGAGCTGAGCCCCTGGCAATGTGCTTGAACTCTCTCGTGAGGAAGGAGATTTAGAGGCTCTAGACAGCACTGGCAGGGGCTCCATCCAATTGTTTTTGACTGAAACTTCTGCCTACCCTAAAATTATGGAAGGACCTTGTCAAAGCTTTGCTCTGCATTTCAGAGGGTGGGGGCAGAGAACATTTATTAATCACCTATTCTGTGTAAGGAACTTGATAGATATTATTTTACATAATCCTCATAACTTTATGAATTTGGTAACATTATCTGCATCTTACAGATAAGAAACCTGAAGCTCAGAACGAGTATGCATCTCATCCAAGGCCACCACGTAAGAGATTAAGGACTAAAACCCGGCACTCTGGCTGTTGCATGACCCCAGGCTGATTCCCAAACAATCCCACCTTCCTCTCCTGGGGATAATGACAGCATCTCCCTCCAGAGCTGCTGTGGGATGAAAGGAGATGAAGCACATAGAGAGTCTGCCACTGAGTCAGGGGTGCCGTCAGCACTCAGTAGCGGAGGGCTCGTTAGCAGATGTGCAAGGTCCGTCCTCACCAAGGCCCTCCAAGCTGGAAGCGGCAGCCACTTTCTGCAGAGTCTCAGAAAAGACACAGTGGCCTATGGATGGGCCTCACTATTTTGCCCATGTTGACATCACCTAAAAATGACTTCCTCACTACCCGAAGAGGAACCTGTCAGAGGTCCTGGTGGAAGGGAACCAAGTCAGGGGTTGGTGGCTAACCCTAAATAACTGACCTCAGGTCTCTCGAGTCCAAAACTGGTTGGTTCTCCTCTTCTGAGTAACCTCAGAAGGAACCCTGAGGGGCTCTGTTTAGTCTTTCTAGTTCCACTTCCAAGTTGGATATTGGACTTTCCAGGCCCAGAGTGTAAATCAGACTAGGACTTATCTCCATAGAAAGCTGAGGTGGCTCCTGTAATAGCCAATCCAGACGTTTCATGCATCCATCCCCAACAGGCCACCCATGGACCCTGAGAAAACTGATTACACAATAAACCTTAAGGAGGCTACAGGCTGAAAGCATCAATGATCTGTCAGGATTGGATTTTTTTTAATGCCACAAATTCCTTCTGGCCTAGAATAGGGAAACTGAGGCCCAGAGAAAGCCAAGGCCAAAGTAAATCCAACCTGCATGAACAAGAAGAGTGCTGAGCCCTCAGATAGGTCTGAGAAGACAGACACCCTGGGAAAGCAGTCCTGCTTGTCGTCCTGGTTGTCACAACATGACAACCATCCACTTGTAAGCAGTGCTCGGGTTTTAATTTTAGCACACAAAGAACTTGAGTAATCAAATTACCTGTTCTTTTTTCTTCCTCTGCTACCAACCCCACAAAAACTGCTAAGAACAAAGACACTCATGCTAGACCAGACCAGTAGATGCAAAGGACACCACAGCAGCTGCGAGATAGTGGCCACTAGAGATGGCAGTACACGTGGACAGGACGGGCTTCTTTACCTCCCCTGCTGGAGTGAGAGTTATAAGCAGACTGCAGAGGAGAGGGGTAGGAAGGTTTTAAAGAAGAACTAATGAGAAGCAATGTGTAGCTTCTCCCCTGACCCCCTCACCACCTCCACTGTCAACCCTCAGGCCTTGTCTGGCGTGGGGCTGTGGGGAGGAAGGAACTGAGTAGGACGCCCCACAGAGGACCCAAGGACAGACTGGCATGCTCTCCCCCAGTGGGGTTTCCTGACTGCAGCCCCCACAGACATGGCTGCCACGGTCCTGGGGAGGAAGGAAGTAGCGAAAGGGCAGGGCTCGGTCAGCTGAGAGAGGCTGGAAGCCACTTCCGGGCTTCCCTTGAAGCCAAGTTTTGTAATGGAGGAGATCCGTGAGTTTCCTGGGTCCCAGTGTGGTCTGAACACAATAATGGGAACTTGAGACAATTTGCTGGCCCCAGGAGGACATGTGGATGAAAGAAGAGGAGCACCTTCTCTTGGATTTTAATCCCCAATCTCTTATGTGGGGCCTTGGATAAGATATATACTCGCTCTGACCCTCAGGTTTCTTATCTGTAATATGGAGATAGCATTGCCTAATTCCCAAAGTTATTATGGGGATTAAATGAAATAAAACTTTCCGAGTTCCTTGCACAGAACTGGTAACTAGTAAATGGGGATGGGTGGATACCACCTGCCTGGGGTGAAGCCCTGTGTGCTTCCTAAGAAGACTGGCCTCCAGCAACACCTATGCCAGGGCCAGGCTGGGTGGTGATGCCAGCAGCAGACACCATCAGAGGACAAAACCCAGAGGTGCCAGGAAGCACATGGGACCGGAAGGAAGGACGCCCTCCCCACCACCAGCACACAGCCAACCACGAAAAAGGACTTCTCCACCAAGGAGAAGGGACACCAAGGAAAGCAGGGACACCAGAGGTGAGAAAATCATGCTCACTTATAAAATATATTTCATTTTCTAGCCATTTGTATTAGTTTTCTATTGCTGCTGTAACAAATTACCATAACTTTAGCATCTGAAACACACATCTATTATCTCTTAGATCTGTGGGCCAGCAGTCCCATGGGGTGCACAGGACTAAATTCAAGGTGTTGATAGGACTGTGTTCCTTAGAGGAGGCTCTAGGGGACTATTTCTTTGCTCATTCAGGCATTGGCAGGGCCATAGGGTTGTAGGACTGAGGTCCCTGTTTCCTTGCCAACAGGCAGCTGGGGCCACCCTTACATTCCCTTACATACTCTCTTTCTGGTCCTTGCACGTAACCCTATAAATCTCAGAACCAGCGACGGGGCGTCAAATCCCTCCCTCACTGCCATCTCTTTGAGCTTCTTCCATGGACACATTTCTCTCTCTGCCCCCAGGGAAGGTTCTCTGTTCTTAAGAATTAGATTGGGCCCGTCCAGATAGTCCAGGATAACCTCTCAATCTCAAAGTCACTAACGTTAATCACACTTGCAAAATCCCTTTTGCCATGTAAGTTACCACATTCACAGGTTCTGGGGATTAGGATGTGAACATCTTTTGAGGGCCATTATTCTGCCTACCACACCATTATATATCAACAAGTATTTATTTATATCTTAATCTGCCAGGTACAGTGCTAGGCACTGATTTGTCAGTATCAGGGGCTTTGGGAGGGTGAGGGGGTGCCACACACTGGGACATCTGACTTAGGGCTCCTTTGCAGTAGTCCAGGCAGCTCCATTTATATAAAATACAGTGTGGATTATAAACCCCACCTGCCCTTGAACCTCTTTGACTCCTCAACCTTCACCCCTGAGTGATGCAGGCTGCAGCTCTGGGCTGGAATTACTGCAGGTCTCTGGACGGATCACTCCAGTTCCCTGGGAAGCAGGGGCTAAGTTCACCAGGAGACTGAGTCAGGGACCCTGCTTGATCCAGGTTCAGCCGTAGCAGAGAGAGAAACAAGAACAAGGTGGGAATCGCAGCATCCCAGGAGGCCCCTGTACACAGATGCTGCCCCTGCCCTCTACCATGTTTTCTGACCTGGTTTCACTGTCCCCCAGGGGACTAGAGAGGGAAATGCCCAAGTCCTCTTGGGCCCTTTATACCTCCATATCATAAAAGAGAGATGGGGAGAGGGTAGAGAAAGGTTGGTTTCTCACAAACTGAAGCTCCTTCCGGCCCAGGCTCCCTGGGCTACATTGTGCAGCTCCAGGGCTCATGAGAGCCACCGGCTTGCTGTTTTTTTCTCAACCACAAAGATGGTGAGTCAGCACAGTGGTTAGCTGTCAGCTGGGAGGCCGCAGCCCTCAGCAGAGCTCCAGGAGGGGCAGCCTTCTGATGGGCTCGGCCATGATCCTGCCCCCACGTTGCTTCCAGTCCCAGGCCTCCCTGGATTGGTGGGCATCTTGGCCACGAGTCATCCTGCTGAGTGTCACACTTCCCAGAGCCATGGCATGAGAGGTGAGGGATAAACCAGAAAGGAAGTCATCGGCCCAGTCTGACATGCACAGGCTGGCATTTGGCCAACACAACTCAGGCTCTCTGCTCCGGGCCAAACTCAAAATAGAGGGAGAGGGTAGGCTGCTCCGCCTTCCTCAGCCGGGGTCCAGCCACAGTCCACACCACAGCATCACATCCTGGCCAGCCAGACCTCCAGCGGCAGGAGCACCTCCAGGAGCAGCTCCAGGCAGGGGTGCTCGATGCCCCGTAGGTAAAGGGTCAGCACTCTTCAACCACAAAACCCAACATGCCAGCTGTGGTTGGCACTTCTCCTCCTACCACTTAAAATTTGCTGGCAAGGGAGGCTGTCAAGAAGTGATTCCCCACAAACGCAGCATTCCTTTTTTATCTTTCCTGCGTGCTTCTTCAGGGCTAAGTCACTGACAGTAGCCCTGAGCGACGCAAAACAAGGTGGCAGCAAGGAGGAAACATGTCAATGGAAACAAGCTCCTGATGACATCTGTGTGGCTTGGAAGATGAGTCTCACTCTAAAGACAGCACCTGTCAGGTCTGGATCACTCCGTCCAGTAGGTCTTACACACTGTGCCCTGGTTTTCTTTTTAAGGACATCAGCCTCCGGGTATGGCCAGGAGGGAGTTTTCCTCTTTGATCTTCCCCCAAAGAGCACCATTACAGTGACCAGAATAATAAATGTCTCTAATCATGTGCAAACTTTAGCTTTAGTAATGGGGTATGACACAGAACTCTGCTGCTGCTGCTGCTGCTACTGATAAGAAAGGCACAAGACTATTTGACCTTCTGCAGCCTCAGACTGCTGGTTACATGTAGATGTAGCTTCTGTTACCAAAGTTACATAATTTCCCTCTTGTTCTTGATCCAGTTTTAGTAAAACTTCCCTGGAAAGGACTTTGCACCTTCTTAAAATATCCCAGCTTCCCCCATTTCAGCCTCAGTGGCTTCATAGTCTGAACCCCAGAAACAAGTTAATAGTTCAACTATCCAACAAGCTTTTACATCAAAGGGATTGCAGATCCTCAACCTGGAATGACAGAATCCTTGGCACCCCCCTTTCTGTACCCCTCAAAAGTTGCCTACATCATCTCAACCATCCACCTTTTGGGAAGTTAGGAGCAAAGTCCCACTTCCTTTTCATAGGGAATAGCTCCGGTCCTAGACCCAGTGTCTTTACTGGGGATGTAAGCTAATGATTTTGAGCACACGAAATCAATAGCAACAGTAAAGTCACATGTTGCGGAATGTCTTCAACTCAGAGAGAGCTCACTGGCCGAGAGCGTTTGTGATGTTGTGGGCCGTCTGGGGATGCCCAGAACATGGAGCCCTGCTAGCTCTTGCTGCCTGAGGGTAGCAGACAGCTCTTGGAGCATGGGGAAAGATTTCTACATGCTGTCAGGAAGATGTAGATTCATGTTTAAAATATTTCAGAACACATCAGAATTATAATGTCACTAAGGGTCATGTTAAAATGGATGTCCCTGTCTTTAGAGTTGAAGATAAAATCCTTTCAGGTGAACAGGTGGAGCTGGGCAATGCATGCTCTGGGCAAACAAGGACATCTGGGAAATTTCTCAACTGTTACACTACCATTTAGGAACCCTTAACATAGGTGTCCAGTCACGTCCTGGGATTGGCCTAAGTTCCACGTGTGCCCTCGGAATGGGCTTGGGCCCTGCTCTGCTCCAGCCCACTAGCCTTCCCACTGGTCCTCCAACACCCCAAGTTTTCCCCCACCTCGGAGGCCTTACCTGTTGTTCCCTCCACCTAGAACATCCCTCCGCAGCTTCCTCCTGGCCAGGCCCCTCTCACCTGTCGGGCATCAGCTCAAACATCTCCCCTCAGAGAGGCCTTCCCTGACACCCTCTCTGAAGTAGCCCACCCACCCCAAGGACTTGCATTCCTCTCTTCTTTTCTTCTTGTCACTGTCTGACATGATCTTAGACGTGGTTTGCTTGTTGTTTGCTGTCTTGTGTCACTCTGCACGAGGGTGAGCTCCATGAGGCAGGCGTCCGTCAGTCTCAGCTGCTGCTGTGTCCCAGGGCTCCGAAGGTGCCTGGCAAACACCAATAAACATGGGCTGAAGAAATATGGAAAGGCATGCTCAGACTAAATGTTTGATGGGCTGGGAATTCCTGGAGGAGGTCAGACTGGAGGGAAGGAGCGAGGTAACTGGACTGTCGGGGACATCCCACAGGGACAAGGACTCTGGAGGAGAGGGCGGGACCATGCAGCCGATGGAATGGCTGTTCAGGGTCAAGTAAAGGCTACGTATGTCATTCCCATCGCCACCCAGGAAGAAGAGCACTAAAGTGTAAAATTACGAGGGCCCTGCAAGCCCATGTTGGAAATCTTTTGGAAAAATCTAATTTCCAGAGAGCCTCCATGAAGATCTCTGGGAAGCGAGACACTGGATGCTGGACTCCTACACCTGCAGAGAGCCCTGCCCAAGAGTAACTATCAGGGAGCACAATATAAGTGAGCCAGAAAAGCTGTTTGGATTTCCCCCCTGCTGGATAGTGAGCTGTAAAGCCAACTAGAGGCCAGGGGGATCAAGAGAGCTTATTTAGTTACTTATTTAATTGGATATGTCAGATGTTTATTTTTAATGGTACATATTTAAGGTATGCAACATGATGTTTTGATATACATATACATAGTGAAATGATTATTACAGTCAAGCCAATTAATATAGCCATCATCTCACATAGTAGCCCTTTTTTTTATGATAAGTACACCTAAAATCTACTCTTAGCAGATTTCCAGTACACAGCTCGATATTATGAAGTAGGGTCCTCATTCTGGACATCAGCTCTCTAGACCCATTCATCCTACATAACTGCAACTGTGCACTTTGACCTACATCTCCCCATTGCCCCTTGGTAACCAACATTCTATTCTCAAGTTTTGGCATGTTTTAAGATTCTACATACATGAGATACATGTATTTCATACATAAAATACAGTATTTGTCTTTCTGTGTCTAGCTTATTTCCTCTGGGTTCATCAGTGTTGTCACGAATGTCAGGATTTTCTTCCTTTTCAAGGCTGAGTAATAGTCCATTTGTACATACACACACACACACACACACACACACAGGCACACACATTTTCTTTATTCAGTCATCTGTCAATGGAAACTTTTGTTGTTTTGATATCTTGGTTATTGTGGATGATGCTGCTTTAGAAGCAAGTGAGGAGTAACTTGTAACCTTGCCACTGTTATCAATGTTGAAGCCTGTCCTGAGTTGGGGAAGGAAAGGCCCGAGGAAAAAAAGGAAAGATAGAATGGCCTCTCTGTGAGGTTTGGGGATCTGAGGAGCAGCTAAGAATGAAATTCTTCTCCCTGCCCCATCCCCGAGTTTTCTGAGCTGCAACTCCTGCAGGCATGCCTTGCAAGACATGTATTATAATTCTTGTTTTCCAGGCAAAAATTTGAAGACTCAAGGTATAATTGATTGATGATGGATAATGTACTTGTCCTCCTGCCAAATTGCTATTCCCAGCCAACCTCCTCCTAGTCTCAGAACCCTGATTTCTAAAGGATATCAGTTGGGCAGTGTTCGGGGGAGGATGAGCCCCTCCTCCAGCCCGTATAAGGGAATCTTGAATGGACTAAGCCAGGGGTCTCAACGCTGGCTGCTCATCAGAACCATCCCAGGACAGTTAAATCAGCCTCTCAAGGGATGAGGCTGCCCCTCAGTGGTTATATGAAGCTCCCCAGTGATTCCAATGTGCAGCCAAGGCTGGACATGGCCAATCTAAATTACTCATGATAATTTCCATTCTCATTAACATGGAGGGAAAATGTTCTGGGGGCTTCTGGGAAGGCAGAATTCCTTTTTTAAAAATAATAGACACATAATTTTGATGAAACAAGCTGTGCTGCTCCTGGATATGATGCCTGGAATTGAGGACACCATCCTCAGAACAAAAGCCAATGCACCATGGTTGGCAGAGAAAAAAAGAGGGAAAAGGCCTAGATATTTAGCAAATGAATTACCCAACCCTGGCACTGCCCTGCCCCTGGACTTTCTGTTAAGTGAGTTAATAAAGGTTGATTTGGCCAGTTTCAGCGACGTTTTTCATTACTTGAAGCTGAGAGCATCCTAAGTGATATGGTCATACAGAAAGTGGCAGAATCAAAAGTTAAGTCCAACCATAAAGCAGCCAACAGAAGCTAAGAGTCGGGAGAGGCCAACAGACCATCGGGAGGATATTTGGATCACATTATCAAATTTCTAGACAGATTTTAACTGTTGAAAGTGGATTGTTATGGATGAACTTAGAGAAAAATATGTTAAGTGAACTAAGCCAGGCACAAAAAGAGAAATGCCGCATGTCCTCACTCATAAATGGGAGCTAAAAAAAGAAAAAGAAAAAAAAGAAGAAAGAAAGGTACAACAATCACAATAATACACCGAATTTTCAAAAGGAGAGAACAGAACTGAGGTTACTAGAGACGGGAAAAAGGGAAGGGGGGTTAGAGAGAAATTGGCAAAGGGTTGCAAAAAGCAATTACATTGTTTACTATTGAATATGCTAATTATTCTGATTTGAGCATCACATATTGCACATAGGTTTTGATCTTCAATATGGATATGTACAATCAATTATGTTTCAATTAAAAAAAAGGAGGGAGGAGACAGTTTGTCAAGGTTGTAATATATTAATTTTTTTCTTCCTTTTTTCCTATTCATCAGAATCCCAACCTACCTGAAAATGAAGAACATCATTTAGATAGTTCATTGCCAGGATTAAAAAAATTAAATTGGAGAGAAAATTCCAGGTTTGAAGTTTGGAAATTTACTAAAACTAATAACTAAAATAAGGAATCTGGATTGTCTTGGATTTCAGTAAAACATTTAGTAAATTTATTCATTTAGCCAATAGGCTCAGTGACTAATGAGTCAAACCAGTTTTTCAACTGAATTGAGTCTTCAGTCCATTAATTTTCCTAGGGCCCTCACATTAAACATTAGAAAGTCCATTTTTTATTTGGTCATTGTAGAATAATCAGATCTCCAGTGGCAAGCAGTCACCAGAAATATCAGTGCTTCTTGGAAGGGTCTTGTCCTTGTACCACATTCCTACAGGAGCTCACGTGCAAAATTGAAGCTGGAAATTTCAGCAGCAGTACCAAGGTACTGCCTGAAGGTGACGCTCGAGAGCGATTCCAACAGAGCACCTTATGGGGCGATTTCAGCATCTGGAAAGGGAAAAGTCTAGTCTTTCTTTTCTTCCTGAGTTAATCGTCTTAAATTAACGCACAGCATAAGACTTCACGGCACAAAAAGAATAAGAAAATTATAAAAGGTATAATTTGGAGGCTTTGTCAAGAGCTGTGATGATCACACCCTAACAGGTATAAATGTTCTGAAGCACTAACGCATTGTGACAATGTCTGAAGAAAGAACAATGCCTGCATTAGCACTTGGGCTCTGGAGAGGAAAAAGCTTTTTGGTCTGCAATTACTAGTCTGCTATTCTTTACTTTAGAACACATCCATTTGATGCTTGCTATTTTTTTCAGGCACACTTTTCCCCTTCTTGATTCACATATACATTCACATGCATAAAATATGCTTTTTACACTTTGCTGGGTGTTGAGGTCACTCACTTCCTGATGGAGATGCTTGGATCCTCACCTTGCAGCCGCTCCCCCTGAAACTGGGTTTGTGAAGCTCCAAAGTGCAAGCATGCTCATCTAGACCATTCCATGTTTGGATTTTCTGCCCTAATTTTTGAGCCTGTGTCCTCATGTGTATCCCACTCACATTCTCCTCTTTGGAGCCCTGTAAAAGTACATACCCTTGCTTCCCTGGAGAGTGAGCTACTTCTAGAACAGGAACTGCTAACATTTTCTCTTCTCTTACCTTCACAGTAACAGACCTCTTACCTCCCAGTTCCACATTACCACCTCCCTGAGCCCCAGTACTTTCTCACCCTGGGCTAAGATCAGCATGGAATGGATCTCCCCTGGCACATCCTGCTACTTGTAGAAAGCCGCAGACCCTGAGCTAAGGTTGCTCAGGTTCTTGGCTTGTTCTCTTGAAGATCAGGTTAAATCCTACTGAGGAGAGATCTTTTGAGGAAAAAATTAATGTTTACTTTACTACTTAGAGCACACCAACCCGGGACTGAGAAGAAAAATCTTTCTGATCTCTTACACCTTCAAAGACCCTCAACTGGGCTGGATATGACTGCAGAAAGGTGGCCAGAATGGAGACTGGTCAAAATGGATCGCCAGTGAGCATTGGTTAGCCTCACACCTTGCATGGCTTTTAAAGCTACAGCTTCCTGCAAGAAGGAAGAAGATCTGCCCTTTATATCCTCTCCACCTCCACAGCCTGAGGCTGGGCCTGACTTTCTACCACCTGCAGTCTTGGGGTTTCTTTCAGTCAGTCATCCTCCCAGGGTGCCCCTAGAAAAGAAGTAGTTCCAAAAGAGGAAAATCAAAAAGCAGACTCACGGAAAGGTGATGAGCCATGGAGGAGGCCTGAGAAACAAAATGGCTTTGGTTGAGGAGTACATTTTCCACTTCAGACCACAGCTCATTCCCTTAATCCATGTGTGTGTTTGAGTTAGAAGTAAATGCAATCCCCCCATCTCTTCTTTCTGACCAATACTTGTTACCTACAATAACAATAGGTCATCGAAAGGGGGGTTCAATTGAATGCAATGACCCACATCTTTAGTCTTATTTGGTATGCTTTTGAAAAAGGCTTAGTTCACAGTCCCTCATTCACAAGCAATTTCACAGCCAGAGGGAAGGCCAGCACAACCTTATACCTGCTTATAAAACATAGGACTTGTAGTAGTTTTCATTATCTTTAGATTTGAATTCCTTCTGTCTCTCCTAGAAATTTCCCATTCAAACCCATGAGGTAAGCAAGTCGGAGGAGACCCACAACTCAAGGGACTCCTGCAGCTATGCCCTAAATCTTCACGGAGGGTGCCCAGCCATCAGCTGGCCGTCATCAGCTGCAGTTCTCCAGCCTCACTAGAGCGAGTCTTAACATTGTTGTTCTTCCCAAATGTACTTGAACTTCCCTAATGTTTGTTAGGCCTGGCCACTCTCATGGTGTTGCTTGACCACCTCACAAAAATTACTGTAACAGCTGATGCCTTCTGCAGGTCACTGCTCGGTGTGCTTCATGTATTATCTCAAGTAATCTTCACAACACCACCAGATGGTAGTACTATTAGCATTCCCATCTTCCAGATGAGGACACCCAGGTGCAAAGAGGGTAAGCGGCTTCCCAACTAAATAAGTGGCTTAATGAGTTATGCATAAAGCACCATAGGAGCGCTGGCGAAAGAGCAATTTAATGAAAAATAACAGTCATAACTAACATTTATTGAGCTCTATGTATTAAGCCCTGTATCAAATGCTGCATAAACTTTCTCTCCTTTAATCCTCATATCAGCTGATGTGGAAATTGCATTAGAAGAAGTGGGCAGGTTCTACCATCAAAAAGAATGAGCACATTAAAAGGCCCTATCCTTTGACCATCTCCTCTGTGTCTCCCGTTCTGACCATCGATGTCTCAAATGCATATTGAACAAACCCAGCTTTCTTTCCCACAGCTTCCTCTAATGTTTTCTCATCTGAGTCTTAATAACCATCATGTCTAGGATAACAATTGTACTCCCTCTCTCCTCCCCATCGTCCCCCACCATCCCCCAGGACTTCCAGCTTGTCACAGGAAATTATTATTCCCAATTTAGAGATGGGGAAACCAAAGCTCATATAAACTAAATAACTCATGCAAATTCATTTGACTTATAAGGAAAGACGTGATGGTGGGAGGATAAACCCAATGTCTAACTCCAAGGCAGACAAGGAAGATTAGAGCACTGCAGGCAAAGAAAACAGCCCAGACAGAAGTAAGAAGAAAAGTATTTGATTAAGAACTCCAGATAAATGCATACAGCAGGAGTACAGGGAACTTGGCAAGCCTTGGAGGGACATGATCTTGTAGTCAGACGGTAAAGGAATTTGTATGCTGTAGGGGAAGAAAAAACTTTTCCTCTGCCCTCTCATGTTAAGTCTCTGGGGGCCTGCAAATTAAACTAAATAAAAGATTAACAAGGAAAGAACAGACTTTATTTACACATGCAACTGGAAAGTACGCAGTGATGAGTAGTAACTCATTCAATAGACAGAGATCAAGGGTTTATTTGTACCAAGCTTTACAAAGGGGTGGGGGATGTCAGGGCTTCAATGAGAAGGTATAGATTGTTCTAGTGGGCTTTTTGCTGCTAATGGAATGGGCAGTCTATCTCCCTGCCAGCTAAATCTGAAGGAAACTCCTCAAGGGGGGTTAAATGACAGCTGTATTTTTCAGGAGTCTGCTTTAGTCAGAGAAGAGAAGTTCAGATAATATTTCTTTCTACATCTTCTTTACCTCAAATGTTTTCATTTTAAAATTATCTCTATACCAACTCTATACCAATTCCATGCTAAAATATAGCACTTTAACTTTCGAGCCAAAGCTTCTTAAGCAGAGTTTTGATGTGATCAGTTCTACCCATTACTAAGGCCTTTGACCAGAGTATTTCCAAAGAATTTACTGCTTTTGACTGGTCTAGTTAACTAACAAAACTCACGAGAAAGGATAACAGCACTATTAGACCATTTTATAGATAAGGAAACTAAGGCAGAAAAGTGATGTGTTTAGGATCATGGATTGTTAGTGAGAAAGCTAAACTTTGTGCCCTAATCTTCCAACTCCTAATCTTGAACTCTGTCCCTAACAGTGACCCAATGTTTGACTATAAGAAAACTGCCAGCCAGGGCACACTTACCTTGTGCTAAAGTATAAAAAGGCCTCTGAGCCCTAATCGCCCCCACCGTCACCACGCTCAGGGCCTATCAGAGCTGCAGGGCCTCTGTGCACTCTCCTCCACAGTTTCTCAGAGAAATTTCTGCCACCCTCAGTCTCCTCTGTGTTGTAGGTGCAAATATTTATTTACACAGTAAGAAAGGAAATTCAGAGCCCAGTTGACATTTTTCACCCTATAGTCCCCAAATTGCCTATTATACTTTCCCTGTTTAGGTCCAAGCAAAAAAATAATTAATCTTCAGCAAACTGAGTAACTGAGTTAGAACGAGCTTAAAGCATTTCATTGAAGATACACTTCAGCTGGTTTTTGAGCTCTTCCGTGATACCTGTAACCCTGTAACACTGGGTAGATCGTTTGAAAAATTCTAAGAACTTCCCACAGGAAAGGGTGGCTCAGGGGCCTCTAGCTGTTGTCTCTGGGCTCCTTTGAGATCACAGTTTTGATGTTGGGTGGGGCCAAGAAAAGAGGGCTGCAGGGAGGGAGGGGGATGGGAGGAGTGGCAATCAAGGGACAGAAGAACCAGCAGGTAAAACCTTGGTTAGCCAGATGCATCACTTCTGGAGACCGTGGGCCCCTCCTTCATATGTGGCTACGTCCCCCTGTGTTCTGGCACAGCACACTAAATTTATCTTGATGATATTGACGATAGCTCGAATATGTCACTAATTAGGCAAGGAAGAAAGGGGAGTGGAGTGAAGGGAACGTTCAGGGCAGGCAGCCTGGAGAGATAAAATGAACCACTAGGGACAAACACTAGTGAGGTGGGATCTAGGAACTAGGACTCATGGTCCAGGAAAGTACAAAGTGACAGCCACATAGACTTGCTGGGAAAGCTGGGACTCTGGAGATGGCAGGTCCAAGGTGGAGTCCAGGTCCCACCCCTCCTAGCTGCATGAATTTGGCAAGTTCTAGAACCTTCTGAGCCCATTTCTCCTCCATAAAATGGGGATCAAAGCGACGTGTACCTCACACAGTACCCAAGAGAACTGAGGGATAAACCATGTAGAACCACTTACTCTGGTATCTGGCACCTGCCAAGCACCCAATAAATGTTAGTTATTATTAATTGAAAATTTAAGATTGTCCTCCCTGATTCCAAAAAGTGTGTCACCTGAGTAAACTTTCTCTCTTAGTTTTTCTTTATTATGTTTAGAAATGGTATTCACAAGGTATATATATTTGTAAATCTTTGTTCACTTCCAAACAAACCAAAAGCATTTCCACATTCAGTTCACCAATTCCTCATAAACAGGGCATACTTCTCAGGCAAAAGTTTGTACATCGAAAGCATGCTTTTGGCAGGTCCAGTGGTAGTAGGGTACCAGAACTTACAAACCCTAGTGTCACTAAAGTTGGTGTACAAACCGCCTCTGCTAAATTTGACTGGCTTAAAAAAAATAAATAAATAAAAGGTTTATTTTAAGTCTGTTTTCTTTATTGTTTAACTTAGTTTCATTTTGTTTCTTATTTTCCGGGAAATGTTATTTTCCTTTGGTTCCGCTCTGAGCGCCTGAGGTGGGGCACCACAGTTTCCTTCTCGCTGAGCACATAATGGGACATCCTGGGGAGATAATGGATTCCAGAGAGCAAGGGGCCACTTACACAAGAGCCTGGAGTCCCTGGATAAAGGGCGACAGCGCAGAAGCCTCACTAATGCACCCTGTCCATTACTCTTCTCCAATTTTGCCTGTCTCTCACTATTACCTTCTATTAAGCTTTGCTCTTTAAAACCCTTCGTCTGCCCCCCAGGGGTCATTAGCTTTCATCTGACACAGCAGTCAGCAGCCAGAGCTGACCTTGGCAACTCTCTGAAATCTCAAGGTTCAGGGCCAGATAATTTTTTCAGAAATCTCCTTAATAATGTTCCTTACCTTGAATGTTTTAGGCTCTGACAAAAGCCACTTGAACATGGGTTCTGAAGAATGGATGTACTAGAAGAAAAAAAAAGTTCACTAGCTTTTTCTGTTTTCTGTTCCCTGGTGCTAGGGGTGGGTGGGTCAGAGTTGAGGTAGACCAGTAAACCGGTTCTTTTTGCAACTGATTTAGCAGATATGGGTATATGATTTAATCTTATTTGATATGTAATTTTAACTCATTTTGTCTCCTAACAATTCTGAAAACCCAGACTACTTCAATAGCTCTTTCACCAGCCAAATTGGGAGAGGGGTGAACTGAGGTGAGGCCAGAACTGATAGGACAACTACATTATGACACATAGAGAGTCTCACTCTAGAGCACTGTCTACTGAAACGTTAGAAAATCTTTCATTTTTCTAACACTCTGTTTCACTTCCCTACGCTCCTTGCACCCCACAAAAAGAATTAGTCTTGGTCCTTAGCCTCTGCATAATTTAAAAGTAACTGCTCCTGTAATATATGTGTACTGCCACCAGATGGCATCAGAAGTCATAGTTCTTCTATTCGTGTACTATGTGCCAGACACCTTGCTAGGCATTAAGAACCCAGTGGTGAAACAAAAGACCCGGTCCCAACCCCTCAACAGCTCCGCGTCTAGCGGTAAGGCAGACATTAAACAAAATATTATAAATAGTTAAATTATAATGCTGGGAGCAGGCAGAGACAGCAAAGCTCACCACACAGCCTCCTTCCCCACATTCTCCAGCCACCTTGCAGTTAGGTGGGGAATTGTGACTAATTCAGGCCAATACGACGTGAGCGGAAATCACATGTGGCACTTTGAGTCACAGCAGGGAAAAGTGAGTATAATTTCTCGATGCTTCTTGGTTCCTTTGCTGTGGCAGCTGGTAACATGACAGGTGGCAGAGCCTCTGTTAGCCTGAATCCCTGAGTGACTATGTGGAGGGGAGCCATCACTAACCCCCATGCTACTTGACCCCAAACCTCCACAGCTTATGTTGAACAGGTAGCATAAATTTTCACTGCACTAAGCCATAGAGATTTGGGGGGTAATTTCCTTTTGCAGCATAACCTAGTAAGTATGTCAGTCTGACCAAGGACTTAACTTTCTAGTTGCAGAGATGAAAGTAAGAGTGGGGTCTTCTTCCTCCGAATAAGCCCTATCACAAGACACACAGACTCATGGGGGATGGTGAAAACAAAAATGAGCTGTGCTGCCACCTTCTATCCTCCTGAAACCAGTGAGAAGCAAGGGGAGACTCCCTTACCAAAAAGGTTAGGTAAGGTTGTAGTGTCTTACCATCTCAAGCAGAATACTGAACACATGATAATAGACCAAAAGGGTCTGATTGTTCCAGCAGACCCAGGTTCTGGCCAGGGAAGGGCAGAACTCCAGGCAGCTGGTCTCAGCAGGAGTAGCTCATAGACTGTTGTCTCAGGCTGTCCATGGACATGACCATGGGGCCTCTCTATTTATAATGGCCACAAATACAATGAAAGAGAATAGTCAGGAAGCTAGCGGTTGGCTTAGCCAGGCACCAGCAACCCCACAAATGGTCTTTCTTTTCTTTTTTTCAGAACTTCTCATATTGATATAATTTCAAACTTAGAGAAAAAAATGGAAAAGTAGTAGAAAGAACTCCTATATACTCTGTATCCAGATTCACTAGTTTATTTAAAAGGAGGTACTAAAAAACCAATTGATCCCTTTCATATCCAACATACCTTTTAATGCCTAACTTAAACTGCAATATAAAAGTTGCATGAGCCAGCTTTATATTTAAGACTTGCAAAATATGAGAGCATCTTTAATATGTAGTTACTTCAAATCCATTTAAAAAATACTCCTTAGAAAAATAGTCAAAGGCCATAAAATAGCCAGCTGAAAATAAGTTGAATTAACAAATAAAACTATGAAAAATTCAACCTTTTTAATAATAAATACAAATTAAAACTTCATTTTCCACTTAGCAGACTGACAAAAGTTTATATGGATGGCAATGCTTATGTTGCAAACAGCATTAGGAAATAGGCACCCTCATACATTAGTGCTGATTCTGGAAATTGCTGATTCTGCAATTCTGAACTGGCTTATTTAGCAAGAAATATCAAAAGGGTTTTTTTAATGCACTTGTCTTTTAGCACAGAAACAATTTTAATCCTAGGAATTTATCTATGGGAAATAAGAAAATAGGTGTACCTGACCCTCCCCCTAGAAGAAGAGGACTCATTGCAACATTATCGTAGAAAGAATCGAAAAGGAGGAACTTTGGTTCATGGCGTTTCGTACAAAGCATTAACGCTACCTATATAGTGTTTACTGAATGCCAGGCTCTTTTCTTAACGCTGCACATATTAACTCATATTGATCTTCCCAACTACAGTTACTGTACGGTACTATAAATACCGTCAGCATTTTACAAATGGTGAAACTGAGGTACAGAGAGGTTCACTACCTTGTCCCAGGTTATAAAGCTAGTCAGTGCATAGCGAGCATCAGCACGCAGCTGGTCTGGCCCCAGAGCCTGCCCTCTTAGACATTCACTGTATAGCCCCTCATATGATATGTAAGCCTCTCTGTAAAGCCTTTAAAATAGATTTGAATTCACTGTCATGAAAAATGGTTATAATATATGAATGAGCAAAGTAGATTATGAAAAGCTAAGACAGTGTGAAAACATTTTTTGGAAAGGAATTACATATACACGTATATAAGAATGTATAAATAATGTTCCTCAAAAGAGTAGCAGTGTTGGGATTAAGAAGGATTTTTGCTTCTTTTGCTTCTCTTTATTTTCTAAGTTTTCTGCAATGATCATTTAATTCTTGTAATATAAAATTTTAGATGACTTCTCCCACTACCCAGTCCTTCTTTCTCCTCTGTCCTTCCAAGGATGATCCCAGTGACACTCCCTAATAAACATCCTGCACACTGAACTCCAGCTCAGAGTCTGCTTCCCAGAGAATCCAACCTGTGAAGGTCGATGCCAGAAGTGGTCCAAGAAAGCAGGCATTAAACTGATCTTTAGGAGCTGTCTCATTCACACCTGGCTGGCCATGAGGACCCCATCACAGAAGAAAGCTGGAGCACAGACAGCCCCAGCCCAATTATTAAAACTTTTCCTGTGGTGAATTAGAAGAGAGTGCATAGGTAGAAGGAAACACAATAGCTGGTACTATGTATTTGGTTAGAAAAGCATGGGGGGAAAGGTAACCTTAAGAAAAGTGAGATAGGGTACCTGTTGTTACACTCTGGTGAAGTGCTACAAAAAAGAATATAGCTCAAAAAAAGTCTGAGAGTGATCAACAGGCAATGGAAAGTCAACAGTTCAAGCCAAATGGTCTCCACAAAGGCAAATGGAGAGGCTTTCCTCTCCTGAAGAGGAAGGCTGGGGAGAGTTGGGACCCAGACACAGACCCATGTCTTATTAGTGAGTGTAGCCCAAACTCCAATGAAGGTTAAAACTCCCAGTCAAGGAAAGTCAAAAGTCAGGAATTTGATTGGTATGAAATAAATCCTGACCCATGGGATGGAATATCTAGTTGATTTACCCCAAACTCTTGAATTCCCAAATTCTTCTAAATCCTCTAAATCTGAAGTGATCCACCGCTATTTGTGAAGAGCTAGGACCACTGCCTGACTTAAGATAATGCAGAGACCCCTACCTCCCCTCCTGGCCTCTTGGCCTATAGCTTATAACTAGGATTAAGTTGCAGCTTAACTCAGCTGTAGACATGCTGGGCCTGATAAGGGAGAAAAGGAGCTACACGCCCAAAGGAGCTGCAAAACCTACCTAGTATGTACACACGTGGGACTGGATTCTGAGGGTACCTGACCAAGGAGTCTAGAACATAATACTGAAAAAGGAAAAGTTTATTGATTTGGGAGTATGATTCTGAAATACAGATTTTATCATCCTGGCAAGGACCCCAAGAAATGGTTAATACTCACTACTATGCTGTTTCCTAGATTCATGGGAAAAGCGATGGCTCCCACTAAGTCAGGGTGAAATGCCAGAATTACCATAGCAGGTGCTGGAAGAAGAGATCGAAGGACTCAGAGAAGTGGGCATGCTGGAGTAGACCTACCACGTAAGGCTCAAATAGCCGCCAAATGATTACATCGCACAGGAAAGCCATAGGAGTGCACTGGCAAGACGCACATCAGCATCATCAAAACTTTCAGTGGAGGCTCTCCTACCGTCATGGATGATGGCAGCAGAGGCGATCACAGAACTAGGCTGATAGCAATAGGTATGATAGGAACCACCACTTGCCTCAACCCAGGATGATAGTGTTTTACTGTCAGAAATCAGATGAATCCAATTATCACATGTGCTGCAAGGTTGGCATGATAGCCAGGAGGGCCTGGCTAGGAGGGTTATGGAGGCAGTCAATATAACACAGCATCCCCAGGGGCAGAATAGAGGGACAGTCAACAAAGGAACTCTCCAGTTTACCATCAGAATAAACTGAAAATGGATGGTCAAGAAGCCGCGGGCAGTTGCTCCAGTAGAAACCCGTGACCCCTTGCCCAGCTACTGGACGTGAAACCCAAGTTTCAGACTTGGAACCCAACGATGGAAGGAGAAGCTGGCTTCCCAGAAGGAAGGACTTTGCAAAAGAAAATCAACAAACGGCCAATAAATACATGAAAAGCTGCTGATATCCATTTTCATCAGGAAAATACAAATTAAAAACAAGATGTGACACCCTTTCATACCCACCAAAATGGCTAATATCAAAAAGACTGACGTTATCAAATGTTGACAAAAATACGCATTTGACTGAGGATCAAAATTCAAGCTTCTAGTCATCATATTAGACGTAGCATAGTCAAAGTACACGGCCAGAGGCTAACACTGCCCTCCCAAGACCCAAAGACCTGTGCGCAGGGGTCAGGCTAGAAGCCCTTGCTCTTTTTTTTTTTTTCCCCCATATTTTTTTTTAAAAACCCTTTAATTCCACCCTAAAGATATATAAAATCTGAAAATATTTTGTTATGCAACCTTCTGAACTTTTTTTCCATACTATGCAAACTGTTCAGTATCCTACCTCTTTTAGATTTACTGAAAAATTACGACAGTGCCAAGGGCCCTCATACACCCCTCACCCAGTTTCCCTGTTGTTAACATCTTATATTCGCATGATGCATGTGTTGTAAGTAACAAACCACTGTAGATAGATTATTGTTAACTGGAGTTCTCACTTTATTCGGGTCCCCTTCGTTTTTCCCTAAGGTCCTTTTTCTGTTCCAGGATCCCATCCAGGGCCCCACACTGCACTTATTCCTCATGGCTTAGGCTTTTCTGGACTGTGGCAGTTTCTCAGACATTTTTTATGACCTTGACAGTTTTGAGGAGTACTTGTCAGGTATATCAAAGGACACCCCTATGTTGGGATTTGTCTGATGTTTTTCTCACAATAAGACTGGGGTTATGGGGCACCCTTGGCTTTTTCCATCCTGTTTTGTATCACTTGGGGAACAGACTTTGAAAATGGTCCCAACTATTGACTGAAGAGAGTTCTTTCTGATCTCTGGAAAATCTCAGTCTCTCTCCATGTTAGTGGATTGAGCTAATGTTCAAACTCTGAGTTAAAAATAGTAGAAGAAAAAGTATTGAAATACCTGCTTTTAAATCCTACTCTTTGCACTGCAGCACCTATAAGAAACCTTTAGTATCACTTGCTTTTATTCCCATTTGTTTGAGGGGCACTGTTCCTCCTATTCCATAGGCACGTGAGTCAGATTTCAGCTCATAAAGGTTTTTTTTCTAATCACCTTATAATCGTTATATTTTAACACAATACCAAGGAGCAATTAGTTCTTATAAAAGTAATTGGCATTAAAATATTACTCATCGGGCCGGCCCGGTGGCGCACTGGAGAGTGTGCCGCTTGGGAGCGTGGCGGCGCTCCCACCGAGGGTTCGGATCCCATGTGGAGTCCGGTTCCCGGCTCACTGGCTGAGCGCGGTGTGGGCGCAACACCGAGGGTTGCGATCCCGTTGGCGGCGCTCCCACCGAGGGTTCGGATCCCATGTGGAGTCCGGTTCCCGGCTCACTGGCTGAGCGCGGTGTGGGCGCAACACCGAGGGTTGCAATCCCATTACCAGTCAGTAAAAAAGACAAAAAGGAAAAAAAAAATATTACTCATGATTGAGTTTTCTTTCTGGTTTTTTCTTTCAACACAAAAGTGGAAGCACATGACAGAGAAGGCAAATCAGTGCATGCTTAATTGACTAACAACAAAAAAGCTGGCAGCTGCTCTTCTTGATGCACATTTATGGCATTTTTGTATCTTATAAACACCTCAAGCTGAACAAATGAAAAGAAATTCTGAGCAAACAAAGTAGTTTTCTATTAGAAAACTATCTGAGTTTTCCTTATATTGAGGTATAACTTACATACAGTAAAATACACAAATCAGTGATCAATTTGGTGAGTTTTGAGAATGGTACACCCATGTATCCTCTATCCCAAACAAAACAAGAAATATTTTATTATTCCAGAAAATTCTCTTGTGCCCCTTTCCAATGAAGTCACTCTTCTTCCTTCCCAGAGGAACCACTTTCTGATTTCCATCAGCAAGGATTTGTTTTGCTTATTCCTGATTTCACATAAATAGAACCATACTGCGTGCAAGATTTTGTGTCTAGTTTCCTTCACTTAACATAATATTTTGAGATTAGCCAGCCATAATAGCAGTTAAACACCGAGCTCAAGAGGGAGCCGAGCCCCCCAGCCTCCTTGCCAGGCAGGCCGTCTGTAATGTCGTGTTCATCCTGGACAGCACTTCCACTGGGACACTGACAATCCAGGGCATCTGCAGAAAAAGGGCCTGGAAGCCATTTGAGACTGAAGAACAGCTGAGAGAATTCAGACCTAGAAAATATACTTTTATGAGAAAGAAGAGGGAAGGAAAAGGGAACAAGGAAATGGTCATACAATATTAAAAGGGCTGTCATCTGAAAGAGGAAAATGATTTTCGGTGTGTAATTCCAGAATTAGAACCTGTGGGTGGAAATTACTGGGAGGCAGTTTTCAGCTCCATATTAAGAGGAACATCTCTCAACAACAGGTTGTTGGGGTACCTTGAGTGGTAGCTGAGTTTCTCATCACAGGAGTTGTTCAAGAGGCTAAGTGCCATTTGTCATGGAAGCTGTTAAAGGAAACCCCCATTATGTGGAAGAGGACATCTTCCTGTGACTTGTGGCTTTCAATTTAGACAAAGGTAGACTATACCTCCACGTTATGGTCAGTGTGGTTTTTTATCTTGTATATTTTTCATTGGCAAGGAGATCACGTGGTTTTCACTCCAAGTGCCTTAGAACCAGCTGCCGCCATAAAAACTTACTAAGCCTCAGTATTCAGGATCCAGGGTAGATTTTGTGTTCTTATTTTGAAAGCATTCTTTACAAGAAAGGGTCCTCCCTGTGTCTTGCTCCCCAAGAACCTTGCTGGATAGTCACAGGCAGTGTGAAGCCTTCATCCCTAACACACATGAACACAGTATCCACAGGGGCAAGTGCTACTAAAGAGAGGACCTTGTCCTCCTTCAAGGTCCAACGTGCAATTGAAATTAAAATTAAAAATCAGAGCTTTGCAAGTCTTTTGCAAATCACCCTCAGTGAGTTGGATAAATACAGAAGAGGAAGTAATGAGAAGAGAGCAAATGTTTTTAAGAGAAGGTGGCTGTCCATTGGGTGGCAGAAAGGTCGCCTTAATCTGTCTGCAATATCTGCACCCACCTGTCCTTCCCCATCTCCCAGCCCACTGCCACTGAGCCTAGATCCAGCCACCTGCTTTAGATATCTCAATGTAGGCTCCACCCAAAGCAAACGTCCTCAGAAGGAAAGAAAGCAGTGGAAATGAGTCAATCACCATCCAGCAGATCCCAAGTTTTCCTCCTAGCACCATCTACAAATGCCGATTTTAACAAGCATCTTCATTGTCCTCATAGCTTGTACCTTGCATTTTTCCTCCTCCAGCTACGTTTTAGCTCCAATGCATCAGAAAACTTTTTCAAACATCTATACCAAGCTTAGAACTTCCCTTCCTTTTTTTTCAAAACCACCATTTCTAAGAAGCCTGTTGGTGAATCTCACCCACCTACTTTACTCCGTGACTTCACCTCTCACCGTTTATAAACATGCAGTGGTGCCAGTGTGATATCATCTATATCTTGTCTTGTATACACAGCAAAGTTGTTGTAAGGATACATGCAATACTTTATAATACCTCATCTCAACAGAAACTTCATTTATTTTCTAATCTACAAACGTCTGACAGTGTGATCTTTAGGATGAAAACAGAAGGGCCTCCCACATTGCAGCCCCAACTTGTTCACAGAGAGAATGCACTTCCAATGGCTGATTCCAGGGAGGCTTGATTGATAGTGGCTCTCCCGGCCAAGAAAGGTGTGATGAGGCTCTCCTACTCTCCTTCCACCCATGACATTTGCGGGAGGCTATACCCCAGCCATACAACTTTATACCCCTTCGTGAGAACTAGTGAGCAGGTAGAGTTAAATAAGCATACTGACAAGCATGCAAAATAGCTAAAGCAACCTCATCTTTTCAGAGCTGATTCTGCTTTCAGAGACCCTCTAGCTGGTCCATTCACTCAGAAAGGGGAAGTGGCATTCATTCAATGCCCCCCTGTTCATACAGGGTTAGAGCTAGGGCAGGAACCCACATGCCCCAACTTGTGATTGACTTACCTTATGCAAGGACCAGCACATGGATAAAGAAAAGTTACTGTATCAGCGGGAAACTGGTGTAACACACAAAGAAATGGAATTGATTGGTCAATTACTACCTGTTTGACATGGACTCCTTGAACCCTAGTTTTCTCACTTGTGAAATAAGATGTTCACACCAACCTTCTAGCTTTTGTAAAGGGTGAAAAGAACATGGTGCACATAGCTGGCCTGCTGTCTATTGGCGTTCACGACATAAAGATTTCCTTTTCTTTTGTTGCAATTCAGCCAGCCTCTACATTCATTTCAGGTTTAATGTCTCCCCAAAACATACCATAATTGTCTTAAACATTTGAAATATGATGCTTAGTTAACTCCATGTGCAACATTAAAATCCTACTCTTTAAAGTGAATATTTTTAAAGTTTTTTTTTTTAGATTGTCTGTACTACAGTCAAACAAAGTTACAGGAAATTTTTGAAAGTGTTTTATGACTCAGCTGCTGTTTGAAACGTCTCGGGCTTGTTTTTCACCTTTGAAGAACATATTGTCTTAATTTTACTGTATATAAGGCATCAAATATATTGAGACACTGGCTAAGGTAATGTGAAAAAAAAAATCTTGATTGAATGATACTTGGATGGAAACTTCTCCTCTTTGAGAATCTCTTAACTTAATTTCCAGACATACTTATAGAGCATAAAGACCCTGCCAACATCATTAAGAGGGGATGAGAGAGAGAGAGAGAGAAGGAGAGAGAGAGAGAGAGAGACCTCTCTTTGTTTGTAGGAGGTAGGAAATAGTGGGAGTCAAAGAGCTCTACAGCTGTCATTTTCCAGGTTGGGTGAAGGGACCCAGAGCTTAGCCTGAGCTTTGGGACATTCCCACTGGTACCCCTGCTGGGCAGTGACTCAGAGAGGCAGAAGGCATGGAGGAGGTGAGGCCATCAGCTAATGACCTAATATGCCATCAGGCAAGGCTGAGTAGGTGGGCCTGCTGTTCCCACGCCCCCTTCCCCAAGGAGCACACAACACATGCTCACACCCTTAAGCTGCAGCCTGTGCTTTTAGGACTTCCCCTTCAAAGCTGCTTTAGTGCTCTTTGCAACCTGATCTCACGTCTAAAAAACATGTTGTGGGGGAGGAAACACCTGGAGGAATCTGCCCCAGCTCTGTATGACCACCTCTACCATTCCAGATGGTCCTAGTTGCAAATGTTTACATTCTGGGCTTTCAGATAATCTGCCTTGAAAAGCTACTGTACTCCGCATCTCTTCCACCCCTAGTCTGTCAGAAATGCCCCACTGTCTGCTCAGGGGAACCCCTCCGTTTGCATGCTCTTAAGCTCTCAAAGTAGGGCTATTTACTTCCTCTTGCAAACGATATCCTGCACACATTATCACTCTTTAATACTAACCCTAAGAAGCTCATACAACTATTCTGGTTTTAGGGAGGGAAACAGGGTCTTTAAGAAGATTACTCTCTCAGTACAGAAACAGAATTCTAACGAGGTTTGTCTCCATAATGTTGCTACTCTACATTGATTTCTCCCTAAACCGAATCCTCAGTTAAAAGGAATTTTAATTTTCTTTCTTAGGAAAATAAATAGATGCCATGGATTTATTTCTAAAGCAATGCAAAGACATTCTTGGTTGCCTCTATAAAATTTATTACTATCTTCCTTCTTACTAATATAGCTCCAACTTTGTTTTTTGTTCCACACGGCCCATGTCTCTCAGAGAAACTGATCCCACCCTCAGGTCCAGGATAGGGCAGACTGGCATAAGAACAATCCTGTTCCTCTTGGCAGTGATTGATTCAGAATGGGTATGTGAGCCAGCTGTGGCCAGTAAGACTAGAGAAGAGATTTGATAGCATCTTCTGAAAACATCCTTCTTGCTCTTAGAAAGGCCCACAAATAATGAGTCTCTCTCACTGAATGTGAGCAACGAAGCCAGCAGCCACAATTACTACTGGCAGCCATCCTGCCATAAGAAGAGGAGTTAGGCTTAAGACGAGGCCATTACTGGGAATGTCACAAAAGAGACATGAGGAAAATGAGATATCACTTAATGACATCACTCAGACATTGGATCAGCCAACCCTGAATGCAATCCCCCACCTCTGGACTTCCTGCCTTATAAGCAAATAAATTTCATATTTCCATATGATGTTAACAAATTTGATTTAGGTTTTCTGTTTTTCACAGCTGAAAGCATCTTTAACTGATGCCAGGATTCACCACATTTCCTGCATCTGCAGAACTATGCAATCATCACTCACATCTTGAATGATGGTCTGGAGGCACCACACAACCCTCAATCAACAAACAAAATACAGGTTTTGCATGTGGTGAGCTCTGTGTGGTGCATTAAAGATGGTCACACATTCTTTGTCGTTGGGAGGCCATTCAGAGGTGACATCAATTTCCCCTTCTGTTCAGTGTGGGCTGGCCACATGGCCTATTTTGACCAATAAATTGCAGTGGAAATGACACTGGGTAATTTCCAAGGCTGGGCCTTTTGATATTTTCAGCTCCCGATGCAGCTTGGAACACTCCTTCTTGGAACCAAGCCATCATATATGACATCCACCTACCCTGTGACCACAATGCTGTGAAGGAGCCTGAGCTAGCCATGATGAAAGAGAGAGAGAGAGATGGAACCTGTGGAATAGTACTCAGGTGCCAGACCTATGATAAAACCTTTTCAGATGCAGCCAAGTGAACCCCAGCAGAATCCATGTAGAGCTAAAGAACCACCCAACACAGCCCTACCAAAATTCATGACTTATAAGGAAAATGGTTGTTTCAAGCCACTAAATTTTGTGGTGATTTGTTATATAGCAACAGATAACTAAAACTAGAGGAAAATACAGAAATTCCTTTTTCGAAAGCCTCGGTAACAATTAGAAACAAAGTGTTCAGCAGAACACTTTAACTACAAACCTCATGATCCAGGACACTATTCTCCAAGTGCCTTGGCTAATCCTGGTTGTAAGAGTGCGTGGCCGTGGAATAAGACACGTCTGCACAGTGTGCAAGTGGGCAGAAGGACGATGCTGCTCGATCCCATTCCTCCTGCTTCTCCCAACTCAGTCAGGTCTCAGGTTATCAAAGTTTTCAAAAGGCTAAAAAAAGTGTATGAGAGAGTGATGTATGGTCAAGGGGAGCCCACTCCCTTGGTCTCATGAGCGTTCTCTGTCTACCCACACACACGCACGCACGCGCACACACACACACACGCACGCACGCGCGCGCGCGCACACACACACACACACACACACACACACACACACACCCCCACAGCGCCAGGTCTGCTCAGTCCCTACTCTCACTGTGCTTGGCTTGGCAGAACTGCAGCAATTGTTCAAACATTTGTGCCATAAAAAAAATCAGCAGAATTTGAATTAACCACTAGTTTCTTTTGAGCTGAGCTGACATTTTGGGCTAAATTTATTTTAACTAGGGATTTATGACAGGAAAGGAATAGTTCTAATTAAATAAGTATTAGCCTCAAACAGTGTGAATAATGACCCCTTGGAAGTTTCCCAGTCCCCTAATAGCTAATTAACAGCTCATAACTGGGCTCCCTTTGTGTCCCAAGGCAAGTGTGAAAAGCAGGCCTTGACTGATTAATGAGATGGGATCAAACCAGATTAAAAATGAAAATTGGCTTTATGGACTTCAGACCTGCAAATTCACTCCACGTGAAAAGAAGAGATTATTTTTAAGGCATCCTGGGAGATCACTGTGGGAACAGGCAGCGCACAGCCGAGGGCATTGATCTGTTAACACCCTCCCAGTGACCCTTCCACAGCGACCTGCACAGAGGACAGGACAGCCAGCAGTGAGGGAAATGGCCTACCCGTCATCCCGAGATCTGCAGGGTTTGAGATGGAAAGCCAAGTAGCCCTCAGAAGGACTTGCTCTTCCAAGGGCAGACAGACAGCAAATCAGAAGTCAATACATACCAATTTCCATCTCTAATTCCATATTAGAACGTGTCAGAACCCCTTCTCTTCCCCTCAGAGGCCAGAGACGGTGCTCAGCTTTCCTGAGGCACCTGTAAGCCTGCACCGTGCCCCACCTCTCACAAAGCACTTTCTCCTGCACTTACCAGAAAGCATTTTTGAACAGGCAATTGTCGATGCTGGGAAAATGCTGCACATATTTTCAGAAGCCTCTAGCTGCTAGAGATCACTACGTCTCTTTTCCACAGCTGATAGCTGTGGTCTCACACTGGCAGAGCCCTAGGTAGGCCCCTGCTTTTATCCCCTGCCCCCACCCCACCCCAGGAAATTTAAAAATACTGCATAGGGCCAATACGTATTTGCCTAATAGAATTCTGTTCAATGCATGGAAATTGCTTTCAGTCATGGTGGGGAAAAGGGAGGGGGCTTCTGTATTACTATAAAATTTAAATTCCTCCTCGGAGCAGCCAGCCTATTTGAACTGAGATGGTGTTCTAAGGGTGGGCCAGACAAGGGCACATTACAGGGGTGTTGATTCAGGGTCACCACAGAACAGTTGTAGATCTTCATCACATCGCTGACCCCAAACCAGAAGATTAAATGGCGACAGTAGACAAAGGACAACTTCCTTTCTGAGCTTATCAGTAAAATGTGTAATGCCATCATCAGGAAATGGGATGCTCTCTGCTAACCAAATAGATTAGTACTGCTCAGAAACTTAGGACTATATTGAATTGAATCGAATCTTTATTTGATGATTTAAAAAGACATTTGAGACTCTGCAGGTGCTTTCAATTCTTCATAACAAACCTTATGAAAAAGTAAAGAAGATCCAATTAACAGAGAGCTCAAAAGATCAGGAAGCTGGTTTTACCAGCTTGAGTGTGCTGTGCTTACCCTGCTTCCCAGAAGATTTCTCACCTTCCAATGTCTTTAGTTGCCTCCTCACAATCTGACTGGCAAGGATAGAACCACAGCAAGGTTACATAATCAATTGTTTTCCCTCTCCTCCCAGAACATCCTGTCCAGCCTGGGCTCCTTACTTTCTTCTACTGAGATTAAAAAAAAAAAAAAAATGGATCAGAAACTAAAAACCATCATACCTTGTACTGCACAACACAGAAACAAAATCCATATCAAAAAAAAAGAAAGTACGAAAAATACCTGGCTTTTATCTAATTCTTGCAATGCTTAATACCTATTTGGTTTACTGCCAAGAAGAAGTGCTAACTCTCAAGGGATGACGAATACACACTAGATATCAGTTAATTAACACTCTCTCAAGGTGAACAGAAGTGCTCTCCTAGGCTGGAAAGAATCTCATTTTCTTCCAAGCCTGTGACTTAGAACTGACACTTCAAAATGTCAACAGTAATTTGGGGGATGAAAATGTGTCTCTTTAGTTATTTTAATCGGCAGCATGTACCAAGCACACTCTGGTGCAGATCTCTGTCTGTGGGAAGATAAAGAAATAATCCTATCTGCCCTCAAAAAGTTGATCAGGTTAGGAAGGAAGTTAAGATCAGCATATATTATCCTGTAAAGGATACAGATAAGCACATGAAAATTAATATTACATTAGTGTTTTGTGTAGATAGTGTAATAATGATTGAAAGGATGGCCATCTTTTAAGCATTAGTTAACATTTCAAGGATGACGATGTTTTAAAATAGAGTACTGGAGGAAGTGGTGGGCATGGATTAATAGCAGAGAGGGGAGCAAGTGAATTCTGTGCAGGAACTGGCCAGAAAACTCAATAGAGTAAGACCATTTAAGAGGCCCATGGTTTAAAAGAACAAGAAATAAAGATGTATCTTCAGATTAGTATTTGAAGATACAAAAGTAACGAAGAGAAGAAGAAAAATCAATAGTATTACTCTCAAAAACTGGAAAAGGCATGAAGCATGGGAGATAGTGAGAATAATCTAAATTTGCATCTTTCATAGAAAGAAAATGATAAATATTGTCTAAAGGGAAGAAATCAAGAAACAAAACCATCAGTCCGTTATTTGGTTTAGAGGTAGCCACCAGAATGTGTAAAATTATAAATCCTTTTTTTTTTTAAAAGATGACCGGTAAGGGGATCTTAACCCTTGACTTGGTGTTGTCAGCACCACGCTCAGCCAGTGAGCGAACCGGCCATCCCTATATGGGATCCGAACCCGGGGCCTTGGTGTTGTCAGCACCACGCTCAGCCAGTGAGCGAACCGGCCATCCCTATATGGGATCCGAACCCGGGGCCTTGGTGTTGTCAGCACCACGCTCAGCCAGTGAGCGAACCGGCCATCCCTATATGGGATCCGAACCCGGGGCCTTGGTGTTGTCAGCACCACGCTCAGCCAGTGAGCGAACCGGCCATCCCTATATGGGATCCGAACCCGGGGCCTTGGTGTTGTCAGCACCACGCTCAGCCAGTGAGCGAACCGGCCATCCCTATATGGGATCCGAACCCGGGGCCTTGGTGTTGTCAGCACCGCACTCTCCCGAGTGAGCCACGGGCCGGCCCGAAAATTATAAATCCTTGTAGAAGGAGACTAGGAGAAGGAATGAGTCAGATAAAAATCATTTATTATTTTGAATTTTCCTGTACTGACTGTTTTACCATGTGTATGTATGACTTTGATAATTTTTAATTAACAGTGACAGTCCCTGATCTCCTAAGTGCCTTTAAAATACTGCTGCATGTTTTACCATATCTATGAAGACTTCCTAGGCATGCTAGGTATGACTGGAAAAAAATGTTAACAAAAACCAGTTGATTCAGCCAAAGCTCACTACATCAAAATCCAGTACTTCGTAAGAAAAAGAAAAGCATCAGGTGTTCTTTACATACGATTCATGCTACACATGTCTCAGTGTACGGTGCCCAAGACTGATAGTATATTTTGATGCCTTCACTCTTCTTATTTAATTTTTAGGGCTATTTGCTGTAGACAGACAGTAAAATTGGGCACTATCAGTTAGAGAACTATCAGCAGCTTTTCTGGGGGACTTGCAAATATCATTCTAAAATGCTTTATCCTGATAGTTAAGACACTAAATCCAAAGTGAACTTGAATTTTTCATCTTCCCAAGGTCTACAAAAAGTTGATCTGATATTTGGTTCCTACTTATTTCCTTATCTCCCAGATAATAGAATTCTAGGATTTAAGAGTTTATTTTAAGGGTCTAGTTTCCTCATTGCAAAGATGAGCAAAATGGGACCCCAGGGGCTCTGTGACTTGCCCAAAGACATTAACAGATTACTAAACCTACCTGCCTTCCCTCTTTTGATGCCTACAACTCTCTTCCCCTGACTTCTCCCTACCCTAATGAAATCCTAGCTGGGAAGTTTTAGAAACAGTAAAAAATTACCTTTAGCACAATAAAGTGGTGAGTCATGTACTAAAATTTCTCTCCCGCCCATCACTTCTGATGCCCTTCATCTTAAAGCATAATTTTTATTCTTTGGAGGAAAATCAACCTGTAAGGATTGGATGTTCTTAATTCAGTCACTGTGGGAAGGGGGAGGTGAAAAAGGAACTCTCTGGGGATAATCACAATGAGAACAAAAGCTTATCCAAATTATGCAATGCATTATAATTATGCTATAAAATTGCTCTTCAGCTGGTGTCAATGGAGAGCGCTACGATTTTTAAATAGTTCTGTTCTTGATGGGAGTTCACAAACATTTGAGGCGTTCATGTGTGTGCATACATATTTAGGCAAACCGTGGAGCTATAAGCATTTGTCCAGAGTTCTGCTACCCTTTCCCCCATAATTTAAAAAAAAATCACTCTCTGTACACTCAGGCATGGCCCTTATGGTGGATTCTTGAGGGAAAAGAACTGTAGCTCTGAATCCAACACATCTGAAGATGTCCAGGGCTTCCTGAAGTTGTTTGGTTTGAATGTATTTGCCCTCAACTGTCTGTCCACCTGCAGATAAAGCTTACTGTGAGGGACAAGCCATTGAATATACTCCAAAAACTGAATGGAAAAGAATGCTAGAAATAAAGGCAGCAAAGTACAAGAAAGTGCGAGGTACTGACACCGTCTGAGCTGCTGTCTCTGAGCACAGCGCTATGCTGGTTTGGGAAGCACAAGAAATCAAAGATTTTCCTATTTATAGAAGTGAGAAAGCCAAATGGTTTCTAGCTATTGGCTCTTGCCAGGCCTGTAACAAAAGAGTCACAATTTATAAAGATACTATTTTTAAGAGTTGTTCTGAATTTTAAATTCCTACTTTAAGATCTCTCATTTTTCTTTTCTTTGCCTTAAACTTTGACTGAACTGACTATTTTTTTGTTCTTAATGCTTTTGTTCTTATATATAAATGGCCTCACATTAAAATTCCCTGGGGATCTTTAAAAAAAAAAAAAAAGTGCCTTCCCCCAAGACCAATTATATAAGAATCTCTAAGTCTGGGCATTAGTATTTAGAAAAGCTCTCTAGATGTTTCAAATGTGCAGTCATGAGCGAGAACTACTGCTATAGATGGTATAACAAGATCATTCTGCAGAAACTTTAGTAAAAATCAGTTTTGCTTATTAATTTAGTCAAAAGTTCTGAGTATGTGAGTAGGCCCCCGGTGAGATGTGAAATCAATGGTGCCTATTCCCAGACCTGTAGATGTCAGTGGATGACTTTAGAGATTCCATAGGAAATTCCAGAATTTATTTACTTCAAGTCTGGGATCATTTTTTGAAAAGGACAATGCACTCTGGCTTGTCCGTGGCAAGTACTACGTTCTGACTCATTATGTGGTTTTCTAAGAGATTCTCTTGTCAAAATCTTTTCCTAGGAACTGATCAAAAGCTCTGCCCACTCACAGTGGCCCTGGAACTCCTTTTGCAAAATAGACATGCTCTAGCTGGATGTATCTGGTAATAGATAATACGTGTGCTTGCCTAGAGCCTACAACTTAGAACTAGGTTGGCAACGTTTTGCTACCAAGAAGAGGGTCATAATCTCATGCATTAGTAGTCGCTGCTTTCAGTAATATTTCTCTCTCCACCTTGATGCTGAATACTGAGCCCACACTGAGTGCAGGATCGGAGATTCTGAGTATAGATGAGGACAGAGGGCAAAAGAGCAGTGTTGATGACTAGGGGCAGCAGCATGAAATGGTAACCCATGGTGGCATTCTGTATGGGAGTGACTGTGCAAATCTGGGCTTTAAGTACTTTTATTAGAATTTATCTTTGGAATATAATTTCTTTACAAATATGTTTCTGTAAAATAATAGAAATAATAATACTATTATACATACGTACAGAGAATTTATATAAAATACATGTAATTTATTGGGAAAATACATCAGTGTTCTTGGTCACACTTAAACATTAATGCTAACTTAAAAAGAAAAAAGTTTTGGGAAGGATATTGGGTACATCAGAGAATTGACAGAAAAGGTGAGAACCAGGTTCAGAAAACACAAGCAAGGTGTGCTATCCATGATGCTTTGCTAATGCCACCACCTCTGGCCCCACCACCACTGGACATTCACCATCATGACTGCTGCTGGACTCTGGGTTCCTCCCCCACCGTGAATAACCCCAACTGTGCCATCAGGAGTAGGTTCCTTTGCTGAATGCAGGTAAGAATCAAAAGCATCAGTAAAAACATAGACAATAGACTGCAAGTTCCTTGATCTCAAGGAACATGCCATGTCCATCTCTCTACCATTAAAACCCTGCCTTGCACAAAATGGTGCTTTATAAATAGTTGTGAATAAACAAAATGAAAAGAAATGAATTAGCATATGTCATGACATGATATGACATGGAGTGACGTAGCATGAAATGCAGACAAGAAAATGATGAGAAGCAGAACATTATCAGAGAAGAATTTTGTGCTGGGAATGTTAGTCTTTACAACTTAGTTTTCAGACAATGGATAATTATTTACTCCACCCAGGCCTCCATTTCTCTATGGCAAAATAAGCATAATAACTGCCCTGCCCCTGTCATGGGGTTATTTCAAGACTAGAATGAGTGCTTTGAAAACAGAAGTGCCATAGTTTATAAGATAGAACTCTAAGGGTTGTAAACAAATTCCTAGTAAGAAATACAAATCAGAGCTCCTCAAGCAACCCTCATCCCCAAACCCCTGACTTCAGAGTTACAACCTCGAGAGAGAATGCCTGGCTTGGGTTAGTCTACACTCTGGTTGCTTCCTAACTTAGTGAAGCAATGGAGATTTGTTGAGGAAGGTTCTCAGCTAGGTTGATGTGAGCACGACAAGACTAGAGGAGAAAGAACTGAGGAAATTTACAAAAGTTCTATTTCCCAGGGCGTCTGAATAAGTTTAACTCCTTCATACACCCACAACTCAGGTCTGAACTGAGGCATCCATCCTGACAACTTGACTTTGCAGGAGTCCAGCATTTAGGGGAAAACAATTTGCTATAAATACTCAATACTGAATGGCTACAAGAGTCATGAACTGAGGGTCCTTTAGGACAGGGGATATTTCTTATAGATGGGTATTTTTCTTCCCTTGCATATAAATAATTCTTAGCACCTGGTAAGTTTTTAATAACTTCTCCTGAATTAACACGAATGAAGAATTAACCATGTGGTTATATATAAGGGTACTTCAAAAAGTTTGTGGGAAAATGGAATTAAAAGATAATACAAATCTTCCCATGACCTTCTTTGAAGTACCCTCAAAGTACCTTCATATGATATGGCATAGAATCATTTCCTTAACTGGAAGTGCCAATATACCGTGTAAGTGAGCACACAGAAGCTGTTAAAGAATAGGATAATAAATGAAGGATAAATAAGAAAACAGAGATTTAGGGAGCTCCCATCCCCAGCTGTACCCCTACCATCCTCAGTCTATCTAAAATGCTACTCTGAGCTATCACTGATACTCCCATGCATTAAATCACTCTGTAAACACTGATTTAAAAAGAAGCAATTTTCCTATGCATCTCACCTCCTCCTGGGGAGAAATGTAAGTATTGCCTGTTGCCAGTGTTATAGAGCCAAAGAATGGAGACTATTTTCAGAAGATTGGTAACTTGTTATGACATCTGCATGTGTATTACATGTCGTACTTTTTCAAAGTATGTTTACTGTACTATTTCTCAACCACTCTCAAAACAAGCTTATGAAGTGGGTAGAATTTTTATCTATGTTGAGACATACAGACCAGTAAAGCAACTTGCCTATGTTCACACGTCATTATGAATAGAAAGAACGAGGACAAGAGGGACCTCGTGTCACCACAGTGAAGGCTCTTTCAACCCATCGGTCATTATCTATGACTTTCTCGTACACAGTAATGGGCTCAGGTGAGTCTGCCCACAATCGGCACACCAGACCTGAACGTAGTTAGCTGAAGGCTAATGCTGAGACTGGGCCAAGGAATGTCACTTGCAAAAAGACTAAATAGAAAGCGTGATTACTGAATTGCTGTCTCATGTTAAATGAAATGTAAATTCCCAGGTTTGGGTGGGGTTTTGTTTTTGTTTTTGTTTTTTGTCAATTTCATCAGGTGATATATTCTGCAGTGCTGAAGGAGCTTGGGGAGAAGGGAAGGAGGGGAGACTGACAGTACAAGAATAGAACATTCTAATTAAAAGCTATAAAGAGAGAATTTTGCAGTGCTTTTAAGAGGGAGTAAGCTTCCTTGAAGACAGATAGAAATTGGAAAATTCAGAGAAACAACAATAGATGTTGGGGTAGGGACTCAACTGAACTCGTGGTTTGTTTGCATAGACCACCCAGTAACCTTTTAAAATTTCCCTCATTTCTACATAACGTTTTAGAGCAGCTGTAGGAATACATTTTTAAAAATCAATAAATACATATATTGGGAAATACACTTGAAAATGCTCTACTGATAGAGATTTGCAAACAGAAAAGCAGAGCTCACTGGTTCAGCAGTGAAGCAGCAGAAATTCAGGGGGAGATAAAACAGCAGGAGCCAGCGGCATTAGGTCGGGTTTCATGGAATTTGGATTTGAAAAATGGGGGTGTGTAGAGTGGTGAGTCCAAATGAAAGAAAAAAGTGCCAACTAGGGCACAGAGAAAAGAATGTTTGATAGCAGATCTGACTAATTTGCATTAGAAATACAGGCATAATACTAGAGAGAAATACAGGCATGGTAGTTCAGGTTTAGGCATAGTTGCTTCCCCAAAGCAGGAAGTCTCCCGGACATTTATGTTTTTCCAGTCTTACCCTCGATTCTGTCATGTCATGACCTCAGCTATCTCCCCTGAGATGAGTCCAGCAGACATATCTTTATATCTAGGCTGACTTCTCCAGGTGCTTGCTGGACATCTCCTCACGTCTTCCTGAAACTTCAAATTCCACGGGTCAAAAAATTTCAACAACCTAAGAGGACCTCTTTACCAACCTCCATCTCCAAACATCCAACCCCTTTGCATTTCAACCATGTAAAGGGATCTGTCAGACTAGTACTACCTATTGTTCCAAAGCTACTTTTTACACCTTTTTAATAAGCTAAAAGCAATTATTATTCAACAAATACTTACTGAGCACCTACCACGTGCCAGGCACTGATAAAGGCACTCAGCGATACAACAATGGGAAAAACACACAATAATTCCTGATGCAGAACAAGAACATTTTAGCTTAAAATAAATAAATAAATAAACCTTCAGGTAAAATGAAATGCCAAGTCCACCAATTAACTGATCTTTGAGCGATATTTATCTGAGATATGCAGCAGCAACATCTATTACTTTACAGGGGTTATTTTTAGTAGTCAAGTGGATCTGGGTTCAAACCTCACCTCAGTCACTAATAAGCTCATCCTCTTAGGCAAGTTACCTGAAGCCTGTTAACTCATCTGCAAAATTGGCATAAAAATACAAAATTGGGATGCTGTAGGTTTCTATGAAATAAAATATGTAAGTGCTTTATACATAGTTGGTGCCCAATAAATGTTAGTTTCTTTTCCTTTAATAAATATGCCTATGTTGGCTTCATCATGCCAACACAGAAATGGTATGTGTGTGTGTGTGTGTGGAGATGACATGCAGATAAATCAAGTCAAAAGGATAACGTGGGACAGGGGAGTTGAAGAAAGAAGCCCTACCCAATCTCTGAGGACTTCTGTGTGGAAGCTTCTTGACTTCCCAGTCAGGATTCATTCATTCTTGCTGGACCCACAGCACAGTGATTTTTACTCTGGTTTCTATGTCTCCATCTCTATACTTCCTGAAGGCAGTGTCTTGTCATGCTTTATGTCCCCTTTGGTACCCAGTATGGTGCCAACCACAAATACTCACCTTATTGAATTCAGGCAGCAATTAAACACATCAGCAAAATATCCTGTTTATCACATCCTAGCAACACATTTTATATGACTAGAGGAGAGAATTGTGGGATAGGTTCTTTATTAGTTGGCTTGGGGTGCCATAACAAAATACCACAGACTAGGTTGCTTAAATAACAGAAATTTATTTTCTCACAGTTCTGGAGGCTGGAAATCCATCAAGGTGTGGTCAGAGTTGTTTTCTGGTGAGGCCTCTCTTCCTGGCTTGCAGACAGCCACCTTCTTACTGTTTCCTTGCACAGCCTTTCCTCTGTATGGAGAGAGAGAGACAGGAAGGCTCTCTGGTGCCTCATCCTTTTCTTATAAGGATACCAGTCCTATGGAAGAAGGGCCCCACCCTTATGACCTCATATAACCTCAATTACTTCCTTAAAGGTCCTATCTTCAAATATAACCACATTAGGGGTTAGGGCTTTAACATATGAATTTTGGAGGGGACACAATCCAATCCATAACAGGCCCCTTATTTTTGTCTACAAAGAGAAATGTTAATTAAAAGGAGAGAGAGATTTGTTGTCCCTGATCTCATGAAACTCACATCTGTCTTCATCTATCAAGACTTGAAGATAGAGCTAGAAATGAAGAGAGAGGTAGGAAATAATGAAGAGCCCCTGATTCAACTAACACACAAATTGTTTTCCCAGGGTAGAAAAAACACTAAGCAGGGAATTAGGAGTCCAGAGCTTAATGCCAACCAGGCCATTGACTTACAATGTACTAATCTCAGGCAATGCATCTGACCTGTCTTACGTAATCTTCTATTCTGTAAAATGAGGTTAAGACTTCCTGCTGCAAAAAGTGATGATTCTGTGATTCAGAAATAAACAAGGCAATATCTTCCATCTGAAATTATCTCTTTTCCCCTTGTTAATGTTGTCGCACTCACTGTCTTTGAAAATATATTCAGCCTTGGTTAATTTTACATTGTTTAATGTTTGGCGTGAATCTGTTCCCAAACACAGGCAATCCTTTTGTGTTTCCCTTCTCTCATTTACAATGCCAGTATCTGAGAAGAAATTCTTGCTCTTGTCCCAGACCAATGGAGAAGCTACACTTTTTATTTCTTACCAGAGAGAGAAATAAAATACTACGCCCCCATGTCTTTCTCCTGTTCAAACTTCATCTACCTGTAAATTTGTCTTTCTAGGCCTTCCCCTCACTACAAAAGCACAAATTCACAGGAAGCATTTTCTTCACAAAACAGAGGTGGCCCACCTTCTTTAATGAAGCTCAGCATGTTAACCCATTCTGGTCCCTGGATATAATTTGAGTTATCTTGGCAACAGACAACCAAAGTCAAAAACACAGCAAACTAGTTAATAGCCCTGTTCACCTAGCTATTTACCTCTCTGTTTGATTTCTGGGCACACTGTAGGACTCCACATCTAGGTCACTTTGGGATTGAGTATGGTCATGAGACTAGTTCTGGCCAATGAGGGGAAGTGACTGGTGTCACTTGCATATTCAGCATTTAATTACGAGACCATCCAGCACTCTTCTCCTCTGTCTTGGTGGTCAACAATGTTTCAGTTGCTCTGAGAGATCGAGTCATGGAGCAAGGACCAAGAGCAGAATCTCCCATCTCCCCAGATCACCCCTTTCACCAACCCAGATTGGACATGCAGCAGGAATGAGAAATAAACTTTGGTTGGGTACCAACATTTTGGGTTGTTTGTTACTGAGGCAAAAACCTAGTGTATCCTGACTGATAGAGACAGCCACTAGGGGTTCTGACCTTTTCCCACATTCTTGTAATCTGAAGGATACAGTCTTTCCACCTTGGACACCACCGTCCCACACACATGGTTGTTCAAGTGCACACAACTAAGTTTTACAAAAGAGAATAGACTCTCAAGTTCAGGTAAAATGTATCTTCTCATAATTCAGTTGACTGGATCCAAACTTAGAGCGCTAAGAAGGTTCCATAATTTATGGGCCCCTGTCCTAGACCTGTGCTACCCAACACGGTAGCCACCAGCCACATGTGCTATTGAGCAACTGAAATGTAAAAGTGCAACTGACTAAATTTTTAATTTTATCTAATAACCTAATTAATTCAACATTAATCTTAATGTAAAGGATTTTACTAATAATATTTATATTGATTATGTGTTGAAATGGTACTGTTTTAAATATATTAGGCTAAATAAAATATATTCATACCTGTTTCTTCTTACCTTTTTAATGTGGCTACTAGAAAATTTAAACTTACTTATGTGTATCTCACATTCTATTTATATTGAATGGTGCTGGTCTAGAACCTAATCGTCAGGGTGGTAGTTCTTTATTTAAGTCCCTCTTCCATCTTCCAGTCCCATGTAAAATGCTGCTGTCAACTCTCTTTAGTTTCTAGAGCAGTGAGTTTTCCCTCTATGGCCGTAGAAATCCCTAATGAGCTGGAGGTTGAAATAAGTATTTCCCCTGCTTCCCTAAGTCCTGGAGAACTGTCCCCTTGGGAATTCCACTGTGCCATTCTCTCCTCTGAGGCCAGCTTCCTCAGTCCTGCAGGCAGGCCTTCTCCAATTCTTCCTCCTTTGGAGCATTGTATTCTGATTTCCTGTTTCCCTGTGTCTCTGTCCTTTTTACAGAACTACCTTCCAGAGTATCCTGCTTGGACATTCTTTGCATTTGCATGTTCACTCCATCACTCTGAGACATCTCCATAACATTTTCCTTAAACAGGGAAATTACTAAAGAGCCCTATATTTATTATAGAAGGAGTAAGAATGTAGGGTATTGTAGGGGAAAGAGCACCTATCAGCTCATCACTGGGTTTTAGGGAAGCATTTATTCTTACCTCTTAAGAAGAAGCTTGGTTTCATCTATTGCTTTTCTTAGGCGATTCTCTGAAAACACGTTTCTCCTGGACACATTCTCCCCTGTTAAAATGGCTAATTAGAGAGTAAAAGACTTCTGTTGGACAACTGCGACATTCAATGGCATCATTTGGGATCTGTCCACTGATTTCACCTGATGCTCTTACTGTCTCTTGCTCTTTCCAGAGAGGATTTAAAGGATCTTGGATGGTTTAAAGCTTTGTCACTACAACAAGCCTGCAGGCTCTTCCAGAGCCTAGGGAGGAGCTAGCATAACAAGGGCCTAGACTCCTTCCATTACCGTGCTTTGCATCAGATATTTACTTGGCCTTTTGTGCTGCTCCCCTGAATGTCAATTAGCTGAACCAGGCTCATATTCTTAAAAAGCAGGTAAAATGTCCCCCTATGCTGGCCTATAGCCTACCAAATGCCACTGACCATGCAACAAGATATCATTTTCAAAGCCTGCAAAGATCAAACAATTCTTCTACAGTTGCTCAGACAGCTGCAAAAAAACTCCACCCCCACCCCCAAGCTAACTTCCTGACCCCAAAACCCAGAGTCTAGTCACTGAGCCAATAGTTTTAATTTGGGGGTTTTGACAGCTACAGAACGCCAGGCTGCAGCAAAGTGGCTTCCAGACCAGGGTAGAGGAGGATGCACAGAGGTTCTGCAGGCTTGCTTACTTTTAATCTACTGGGCTCTTCTGATCCACTTGCTGCTGCTTTGCACACATTTACAGTCTGAGTGCCTTCTCATCCCCACCCATGAAGTTAATCAGTCCCAGGGATGAAAGTCAGCTAGTCAGTCTATTCCATGAACTAATCAGCAGGGCAGGATCTGTGTGCACCCTGCATGGTCTCTGTCCCAAACTGGGGGTTCCAGAATACAGAGGCTGACACAGATCTGCCTCTGAATCTGAATATAGATTCAGACCCAAATGGGTGGCACCAAGCTTTGGGCTAAATAAAATTGTGAATGCAAATGAATAAGGGAGAGAAATGGATGAATATTTTCATGTTGAGTGGTATCACCAAGCTTCTGACCTCAGCTCAGTGACCTAACCTCAAACAACTTAAACCTCCAGGTGTGGAGACTAGAGCTATCCCAGCATGCAGTGGGTAGGTGGGCTAGCCTTCCTGGGCCTGGACCATTGCATATAAGTGCAAGTTTTGCTCAAGCCAAAGGCCCTTTTTTCTCTGCAAAGGAGTGTGGGAATACAGGTCATTTGTCAAAGAGGGTTTTACGCGTGTTTTAAGAATGTAGACTGCAGTGTTTTCATGTGCACGTGTAGGTAGCCACTCGCATGGTATGATTTTAGGATCCAGAGCTTACTGTCTACCCCCACTACCTCCCATTCATGAACCACTCATGCCTGAAATGCCCTACTGCCCTTACAGTCATTTGGCTTAAAGGTAAGAATATTCCTGGAGGGGATAATACATTAAAGCTCATTAATTATCTAAGGTATAGGTGATTCTGTAGTCAAACTCCTTCTGAGAGCTATTTGAGAGAAGAAAAAACAGATATTTAAGATGCCTGTCCAGGACGTATTTTAGAGAGAGAAACTGGTACAATGAATTCCCCTCACATTTCTGCAGGAGGCCTGCTCTGGGAGGAAGGAGATGGGAACTGGAGAGGCAGAGATAGAGAGGGGAGTAAGGGTAAGGGAAGTGGCTGGGCAGGCATGAACGGCTCCAAGTCCTGCCTTCTACTTCCTGCCCAGTTGCCCCTCATTTCAGCCCGCTTGTCGCTGGAGCACAGAGGCCAAACCAGCTATGGTTATTTGTCACCTGGAGGGGAAGGAGGTGTGGTTTTGTTCTATCGTGGCTTCCTTTGCTACTTGGGTGAAGCTCTTGCAAGTGTTAACTTGCCCTGTTTGTTGGAACTGAGTAGTTGCTACCTAAGCCCATGTATTTCAGCAGACAGAAGAAAAAAAGCATCCCTTTGAAGGGAAGGTGGGTGAAAAAGAAAGCCACATTAAAACACCAGCCAGTGTTAAATTTGGGCTTACTCTTATTTGTAAGAGGTTTAAAAATACCCTGGACCCTTTTCTGCTTTTGCACTTTTTTATTTAGCTGCTTGGAAATGCCCCCATTTCCAAGCAGCCCCATGTAAAGGGGCTTCCTTTGACTGCTCTTACACCTGCTGAGAGCTTTTGTATCTGTTCTCTGAAAGATTCAATGGCTCTAGAAACTCCTGGTAGAAAACCAAAGACTCTGGCCCCAACTGGGGAAGATCTGATTTCAAACCTGACAAACAATAATTCGTCCTGCCCCACCCACCCCAACACACACCCCAGTCAAACAAACCTAAACCCACACTCCAGGGGTGTGTCCCCCTCTGAGCTGCCTATTCAAAGATAAGTTGATTTAATTGTTGTGAAAGAGTTGCAGAGTGTACTTGTTTGATGAGGGGTGGGGGGTTAGAACAGTTGAGCAAGTTAAGGAATCATGGAGCTCTTTGTAGGAAATAAAATCCTTTTTGTGCCCTATATAAATGAATTTTTAAATATTGTGCTCAAAATGGAAAAACAAATGGGAACTGACATCATTAAAAAATGGGTTTAATATGATACAGTGTCACTATAAAAGGAAAACTGAACAGTTGCAAAAAAAGAAAGAGGAAGCTCTCTGAGCACTGTTATGGAACAATTACCAAGAGATATTAGGTGACAAAAAGCAAGTTATAGAGCAATGTGCAGTGAGTAGTCTTCCACTACTATGTAAAATATCTCCCCCCTTTTCTCACACACACACACACACACACACACACACACACACACACACAGATTATCTGAGCTCCACGTTGCAGGATGTGTGTTACACTGTCCCCAGCACTCCCGAATGTGGGAGCCCCAGGTCCCTCAAGGGTAACCTTCCCCATAAAGACCTTTACTGGCTTTCTCTCTTTCCCTTTCCCTTCCTCATTCTATCAGATTGGTCACCGCTAGGGAGGGAAACTAGGTGGCTGGGGAGCAGGGATGCAAAAGAGACGTTTCACTGTCTATCATTTTGTACTCTTTGCATTTTTAAATGTAAATGTATCACTTATTGAAAATACCAACACAGTTTAAATTTTTGAAAGTGTGGAGGTCAAAAGCATACTGGAGGAGCAAGCCTGTTTCTGATGGTGCAGATCCCTCCGTGGCAAATCTGGCTGATCCAGCCAGAAACCATCCCAAGGCAGCCTGACAGCCTAATGGCAGTGAGTCCAACCTGCAGATTATCCTCTGAGGGTTGTGGCAGCCTCCAAAGCACTCTTTTCAAACTTAAACCTTTCATGCAGAGACCAGTGTCTTAGCAGGCTGGGTCATTTTCACCAAGCTATCAACATCCCATAGCACAAACTATATACGATTGAGTTGGATTTCACAGGTTCTCAATCAGGAAACTTTCTGGGAAGGAAGTGTGGTCATGGTGCTCATACCTTGAGTCATTTGGGAAAGTTCATGGGCTCCTAGCTCATTCAAAATAAAACAAAACATACTGATTTTTCCTAACTAAATTTAAGGCCTGTTCAATGCAGACAACTTAAAAAGGAAAAAGAAAAAGAAAGAAAAAACACATGAGGGCGAGGAATCACATTACCCAAAGAAACAGTTAAGATTTTAGAGTGGGTACATTTGGTATTCTGGCACAAAATGTATCTGTCATTTCATTTTCTGAAATGTTGAGGAATGATTTTGTTGACAGCCAGAATGCAGGAAGAGAGACTCAGATGCTTGAGAGGAGACTAACCGAAAACCCAGAGGCTAACTGTTAGGAGGTGGGGATGAGTTACACTCTGCTGCTTCTACTAATTAAATGGGTGCCATCTATTGAGTGCTCGTTACGTGCCAGGCACTGTCTCAACAATATTTTTTATTAAAAAATAAAATATAGGCATACTGAACATTACAAAGAATAACGCAATAAACACCCAGCTATGACAATCCTAACTCATTGTTACTTCTTCATCTATAACCCCACCCATGCCAAACTCACCGCACCCGACCACCACCACAAACACACTCACTATTATTCTAAAGAAAATAACAGGCATGACCTCATTTCTTCCATAAAGATTTCAATTAAAACTCATAAAATATAAGGACCAGTTTTTAAGCCTAACCACAATATCAACTTACACCTCAAAAAAATTAACAGATATTCTTTAAAACCATCAGACCATGTTCACACTTAAGGGACGACCAGAGAAATTAAAACATTAACTGGATGTACACATAATTATAAATTTTAGACTTGATTTGTTGAAATCGGGATTTAAACAAGGTACATTTGCATTTAGTTGCTATCTCTCTTGCCTTTTAATCCATATTTTTTGCTTGAAATTTAATTGTTTAATAAACTGGGTTGTTTGACCTCTAGAGTTACTCACTTTCTGGATTTGACTGATTTCACTCTGACAGTTTTGTTTAAAACATCCCTCTGTTCACTCTACTTCTTACATAAACTGATACTAGATCTGTTTGGTTTGATTCAGATTTAATCTTGTTTACAAGATTACTTCGTAGGTGGTGGTGTGTGCATTCAAGAGACATGTGAGGTATGGTTGTCTCTCTCTGAGTGATATTAGCAACCATTGATAGTCATTATCTAGATCCGTTATTATACTTAAGAGCTACAAAATTGTGCTATTCCAACCTACCATTCTTCTTTATTTATTAAGTAGAATATTCGCAGAGAGAGTAAGAAATTCTCTTTAGCTCTTGGGTTACCCTGAGATACAGTTGACACGTGAAAGGAAGGATAAATGCTTAACCCTTTCCGTCTACTTACGAGTAATTCAGGATACTGAGTTGGTTTCCTAGCAACCTCCAGAGGTAACCAGTTAGCTTTTTTCTTCATGAATTTGTGGATTTTAACATATCTGATGTATTTTTTTTTTTTTTTTTTTTTTTTTTTTTTTTTTTTAAAATTTTTTGTTTTTTTTTTTTTTTTTTTTTTTTTTTGTCTTTTTTTGTGACCGGCAACGGATTGCAACCCTCAGTGTCGTGCCCGTACCGGACCGGGACCGGCAACGGGATCGCAACCCTCAGTGTTGCACCCGCACCTCGCTCAGCCAGTGAGCGGCCGGTCTGTATGTGGGATCCAAACCCTCGGCAGGAGCGCCGCCACACTCCCAAGCAGCGCACTGTAGCAGTGCGCCACCGGGCTGGCCCCATATCTGATGTATTTTAATTCACTGTGATTTTTAACCTCTCTGGTGCTTGAATTTTTCTATCTTTGGCCAGTGGGAGCCCCTTCAAGTTGATTCTTGAGAAACTTTGATATAACTCTGGTAGTCTTTAATAACTTCCTTGTATTCTGGCATGACAACATATCCAGCCTTCTTTTGTACATTGTCTGCTTTCAGATCTAAAACATCCATTTTTCCAAAAATACCTGGTTCCTTTTACTAGGAAATGTGATTTAGATGCCACAATCTGGGTACTAGGGGATTTTATTGCTGCTGGGTAGGCCTTTTTATGAACAGACCCAGAAAAGCAGTATATTTTTTTAAAACACATCATAAGTTCATACTAACACTTTTAATTCAACTTTAGCAAAACAGCGTTTTGCTTCTGTGATTTTTGTATCCTTTTTATTCTTACATGGAAAATCTTCATTTCTAACTTCAATAACAATCATTTCTTGCTTTACATTACAACGTATGTAACCATTTCAGGTAACAATACAAACGTACCATCATTAAGTTTTTTAGTTATTTGTTTTTGCTGTTGTTATTGTTTGTTTTTTGCAATTCTTTTCTTCTTTACAGTTTACCATGCCAGGGACATGTAGTCCTATGATTGTGCTTTAAATCACTTTTTTATTTTAATCTTTAAGAATTACTTATTTAATTTTGATTTTTTTATAAGTATAAAGACATTAACAATGTACCAATGATGAATATACAAAACGAAGTATATTCAGAAAAGCCTAATTCTATCTCTATCCTCTCTACTCTTTCTCCTTTTTATTTCTTCAGGTAATTATCTTATTTATTTTATGGTTCCTTAAATATCAGCAAATACACACACACATACCTATATCACCCTTCATTAGATAAACGTTCAAATACTATATACAATTTTCTATCTTAATTTTTTTCACAAAACATTTTATTGAGGTGATCACTCAAAATATCCTTCTTATTTATAGCTGCATAGTATTCCACTGAGTGGATCTTCCATAGTCTACTCAACCAGTTTCTAATCTGCTATTACAGAAAATAATGCAATGTATAATCATGTATAAAAGCCTTTTTCATACTTTTACAACATATCTTTAGGGTAGGTTCCTAGAAGCTGGATTACCAGGTCAAAGGGCAAGTGAAAATGTAATTTTACAAAATATGTCAAATTTCCATCCATGGTGTTTGTACCACTTTTCATTGCCACATGCAGTGCATGGAAGTGTCTATTCTCCACAGTCTCACCAAGAAAATATGTTGTCAATCTTTTAAATTTTCATTAGTCTGATAGGTGAGATAATTGTACATCAGTGAGGTTTTAATGTGAATTTCTGTTATGATAAATAAGGTTGAGTATCTTTTCATATGTTTGAGCCATTTTTTTCTTTTTCTGTGAATTATCTGCTCATATTTTCAGCTCATCTTTCAAAGGTATGTTGCCTTTTTGTTTTATGTTTTTAGAAGCTCTTTGTATATCATGGTTATTGACTCTGTGATGTAAGTTGCAAATATTTCTTTCCAGTTCCTATATCCTTTTTAAATATATATTTTGATATCTCAGATGAAGGAATTAAAGTGCAAAAGATTTCAGGAAGTCTCCTGAGGCCATGAAAAAAAGCTACACACATTTCATTGGTACAAAACATAGGTGGGGAGGCTTCCGGTCAAGATGGTGGAATAGATGGTCCCCAGCATCACTCTCTCCCACAAATCAACCAATTTACAACTATAGAAAAGCAATGATAGCCAAGCCAGGGCTGCTGGAGCTCAGGAGAAGAGGAGAAAAGACCTACAGAGTGCTTGAAGATGGGAGAAGCCATGATGAGAGAAAGAAAAAACCCCTCTGACCATTTCAAATCCTGGCCATTTCCAGGCTGGAGCTAATGAGTGCACAGAACAGGAGCTGGTAAAAAGCCACACCTGTGCCTTTCAGATGAAGTTGCTTGTAGGCAGCAAGGGAGAAGAGGGCCTTGGTGGCCCCCAGGCCAGCAGTACCACTAATAGGGTTCTCATAGACCCACATAGGACCAAGGAGCCACAACGACTGATAAAAAAGGAGCCACTCAGAGGCTGGTGAGTCATCGCAAGGGACCAGAGCATGGCCCGTCCTATGAGAAGTATTTGGAGCATGGGCAGTGTGGAACACGGGCACACCAGAGGACCACTGGGGCACAGCAAGGACAGCTGATCTGCCCCCCAATCAGTGTAGGACCACTCAGAGGAGACTGGTCAGGAATATAGAATTGCATGGGGTACAGTTTGATGGAAACAGATAAGGTTGACTCAGGCCCAGACCAGTGTTTCTACACAAACCAGGTGCACCAGATTTCACTAGAACCAGAAGTACCTCTAAAGTCAACCATTAAAACCTGAGCTGCACAAAAGCCTTCCCTAGGCAATCAGCAGCAAAGCAGCAAATTAGCTCAACCACAGAACTCAAGTACTAGTTCCCACAGGAAGTTCCCCCATTTTAGAAGTAAGAAAAGGACAGCAAATTAGTTCTGGCACAGAGTTTGAGTGGTGGGAACAGCAAATAATTCAACACAGAACTGAAAGAAAAAACAAAGTACCTACAACCAGACACAAAGTTTGATATTAACTAGTAAGGGTCTCATTTCACCAAAGAACACCTATAACAGCTAGAGGAACCAGAAGTTTCCTGGGCTACCAAGCCAGAAAGGTGGGAGGGCTGAGGGTCTCAACAATGCCCCCTGGCACTTGCAACCAATCCTGAGGGTGGGGGCCGAGGGCCTTGCCCACACCCCTCTGACAAGCACAACCACCCTGGCAACAGCCACCAAGCTACCACAGGAAGCACCCTGGGCTCTCCCACTCTGGGGAAGTGGGGGGCCAAGGGCCTCAGCCACACATCCCCCACACCTACAGCCAGCCCAGCAATGACCACCAAGCCACAGCAAGAAGGGCCCCGGGTTCCCGAGCTGGAGAGGTGGGAGGTGAGGGCTTTTGCCACACCCCTAAGATCTGCACCCAGCCCAGTAATGACCAAGCCACTGCTGGAAGCCCCCCAGTCCCCCATGTGGGAATGAGGGGGGTGCCACAGTCCTCAGTCCCGCCCCTCCTCCTTCCTCCTTCTTCCATCCCATTTCCTTCCCCATTCCCCTCTCCCCCTCCCTCCCAACTTCTCTGCAACAACATCATAGAATGTAAAAAATATATATTAATAAAATTAAGTTAAATTTAAAAAAACAAAAAAAACCCATAGGTGCACAGTAGTTAATAAAGAGGTGTATCTCCAGACGCTGGTACTTCGAATCAGACTTTGGAGAGCAGCACGTTTAGACTGAGAGTGCCAGAGTCTAGATCTGACGGGATAGTCTCAGGTACGTCTCCTCAATGGTTCGTGCCTATGCTTTCCATTTCTGTAAAACACCTAGAGAGCACCCTGTTTCCATTTCTATCAAGATCATTTATTCAACAAACATTTCTAGACCCCTTTCATTCAGATAGTGGAAGTCAGGCAAGGTCTCTCTGAGAGGGTGATATTTGAATTAAAACCTTTAAAAAAGAGGGCATGGTTAAGATCTAGGAAAGAGATTTCCAGGCAAAGGGAATACCAAGTGCTAAGTCCCCCAGAGGGAAAAAGCTTGAAATGTTTGAGGAACAACAGGAATAGATCATAGGTGGCACATCGCATCGGGAATCAAGGTGCAAGTGGGGCCGATAAGGTTGACAGCAGGGGCCAGATTACAAAGACGCTGCCAGGTTGAGGTCAGGAGTTGGGGTTTTAACTGCCTTCTCCTTTTGCCACTGGCTGAGTTCAATTTCTTGTTTGTTTGTTTGTTTCCCCCGAGAGTTAGTTATCTGTACTCTGCCCTTCTCTGCTTCCCACTGCCATTGTCGGCCTCGGCCTCTGAGATTTGGAGCACTGTTCTTAGTTCCTGGTACCTGGCACTCTTCTTCCTGGAGGAGAAAAGCAGCATGAATGTTACCAGTTAACACACACAAGCACTTCATCTAACACAGGTACACAAGACTCAATTCATTCTCTACACAGAGAGGAATACACGCTCACAGACACTAACACACGCAACCTGGGCTTGGCCCAACACGGATCGATAATAATTCCTTGTACATTTGCAAGTTGCATGTTGTGCAAAGTTTATCCGGGTACTTCATAAGTTCCTTGTGGGAAGTTTTATTTGCCTTTTTCACCCTTCATAAATTCTTAGGACATTGTCACATACTCAATAAACGTTAGTGGCTGCTTATTTATTAATTAGCTTTGCTTGGAGTTCAGCTATTAAGCCCTATTTCAGCGATCATGCCACTATTACGGGCAGTAGCAACAATTAGAGAAGCCAAGAAAACTATTCAAAATAAATATTTCCCATGTTTTAGCACCCATCATCCCCCTTCCCTGCAGTCCTCCACTGCTGATAATAAATGAGTCTTTCCCTCTGTTAGGAAACCCCAGAGCACACGGAGAGGGCAGTGAAGAGCTAAAAGGATAATTTTACAACCAATTACAAAGCCCACCAGGAGGACAAGAAACCTAGGACAGGATTTCAAGTGCTGACTCTTTTAATGGGATGCATGTTTAATTTGAGACAGTAAATGTTCTGTTTAAGAAATGTGTTTCCTAATCACATTTTTCTTTGTCTATGAATGATATTCCTTTTCTGATGACTATTTCTAATTAGAATTTTAATTTTTATTCCAACAGACACTCATTCCCACACACAATTGAAGTATATAGTGTAAAAGAAATCTAAAATACGCTTCTTAGGAAAGATGTCTTCTTAGGATCCAATTAATATTTCATAAACGCCTAATAGGTGCCAGGTACTTTCAAAACATTATTTAATTTTCTCCTAGACTAGTTTAATATTCTCAGCAAATATTTATTTAGCACCCACAGGTGCCAGCACTATGCCAGATGCTGGGGGTTTTATCAGTCAAGATGGACTTGCTAACATTGTGGTAACAGACAACCCCACATCACAGTGATTTAAAAGGAAGATTTATTTCATATGCACATTAAATGTGCATTTACTTGGCTGGGAAATTACTCACGTTCTTCATCATCCTCATTCTGGGACCTAGGATGACAGAGTCATTACTAATGTACATTGCTGGTCAGTCAAGGGAAAAGCCAGGGAGTCTGGAGGGTCCTCCTCTGGCAATAAACTTCTCTGGCCCAGGACTGACACAAACCACTTTCACACAGAACTCATCAGCCAGAACTAGTGGCATGGTTTCATGGTCAGGAAGTACAATCCTACCATGTGCCCAGAAGCAGAGAGCTAGAAATAGACAGTGACCAGCATTAAGGACATTAGAGGACAGCAAAAGCTTAAATGGCATGGTTCCTGCCTTTGCTGAAGCAATCAATCTAGTTAGGGAGACAGACACATACCAAAAATGTTCAAATACTATGTGCTAAGTGCCAGTGCTGAAGTCTGGGAGCTCAGAGGAAGGGTTGGAAATCTAGAATGGGAGTGGGGGAGGGTATCAAGGCCTTGAAAGCCTAAGACAACGATACTTACAGAGTCAGGTATAGACTGCTCATTCAACTCTGTCCAGAGGAGAGAGAAACTTAGTAAAGGTACTTAGAGAATTTCCAGTCACTTTATGAGATTATAAGGCCAATCCAATTATGAGGCAGCTGCCTCAGGGGCTATCACAGCCTGATGCTGTTAAACACACTTTGTTTAGACAATTCCACTTAGTCTAATTCAGGGCTCACAAAGCAAACTGTGAGGATTTCTCTTCCAACATTATATGAGTCTGAGTATGTGTCCACAAGGCAGGAATATTTAGGTCTCTGGGAAAGTTTTGTTTCTCACTGTGAATTGATGTGCTGACAAATCAAAATTTTGAGCCTGAAAGACCCAGGGTCATGATGGAATCACCTATCACCCTGTGAAATCTTGGAAGAAAAAGCCATTTACAGCCTCCTTCCCTGGTCGACAGACACACTGTGTGTTACCCAGTGGCCATGAGATCTAATTCGTCCATGAATTTATTTTTGTTCAATTTTTAAAATATAGAATATTTTGGGCCGGCCTGGTGGCGCACTGGAGAGTGCGCTGCTTGGGAGTGTGGCGGCACTCCCGCCGAGGGTTCGGATCCCATGTGGAGACCGGTTCCCGCTCACTGGTTGAGCGTGGTGCTGGCGCAACACCGAGGGTTGTGATCCTGTTGCCGGTCCCCGGTACGGGCGCAACACTGAGGGTTTCGATCCCGTTACCAGTCAGTAAAAAAGACAAAAAGAAAAAAAAAAAAAAATATATATATATATATATATATAATATTTTAAACATACAGAAGTACCCAAATTATGTAACAGCTATCCATACACCTACCACAAGATTTGACCATGCTATTATTTTGCTGTATTTATTTCCTTTCTTTCTTTTCTTTTTCTTTCTTTTCTTTCTTTCTTTCTTTCTTTCTTTCTTTCTTTCTTTCTTTCTTTCTTTCTTTCTTTCTTTCTTTCTTCTCTTTCTTTCCTTCCTTCCTTCCTTCCTTCCTTCCTTCCTTCCTTCCTTCTTTCTTCCTTTCTTTCTTTCATTTCTTTATTTCTTTATTTATTTGGTGGCTTGTCAGTATGGGGATCCAAACCCTTCAACTTGGTGTTATAACACCACACTCTAATTTTTTTATTTATTTTTTAGAAATAAACCAGTTTAATTACTACTTAGTGTTCTCTCCCAACCCATTCTCTCTTTTCCTTCCTCATAGGTATATATCATTTTATACATACTTTTGTGCTTTAATGACATATAACTTATTCTTTTATCACAAATAAATTACTGTTCTGTGTTTTCAAATTTGACAGAAACATAGCATACGTTCCTTTTATAACTGGCCTTTTTTCTTAAAATGAGCTTTCACAGGATGTGCCTGTCACATTACATGAAAGTACAGCTCATCCATGTTCAATTGCTCTGTGCCAGTGGTTTTCAACTCTGACCGCACATTAGGATTGCTTGGGGAACTTTTAAAAAAACTGATCCCTGGCACCCCAGGCCAATTGGATCCATGTGGTCAATTTTGGTAAATTGCTCTGTTCCCCTTAAAATGAATATATATTTTCTAACAGATAATAGAGTTTTATAAACATCCATCATACCTGCAATTTTAATTGTATTAGTCAAAATTCCTATGCCCTTGCATATTTTTTGTATTCTTGTTCTATCAATGTCTGAGCAATATATACAATAAAATTTCCTACTATGGCTGCTGATTCATCAATTTCTTCTTGGAGTTCTTCAGTTTGGGGTTTATGTAGGAGGGGTCTTTAAAAAGTTTATGAAAAGATTCATATTAACTTTTAATTCCATTTTTCCATGAACTTTTTGAAGTACCCTCAAACTTTGAGATTGTGCTGCTAGATACTCATATTTGCTGGCTCAAGATTGTAAATTCTTCCTCAAAACTCACTCCTGTTTATTGCTATGTAAGGATTATCTTTATTCATAACAATGTTTTTTAATTTATTTTAATTGACACATTGTAATTGTGCATACTTATGGGGTACAATCTGAAGTTTTGATACACATATATGATGTGTAATAATTAGGTTGGCGTAGTTAATATATTCATCACCTCATGCATTTATCATTTTTTGCAGCAAAAACATTCAAAAGCTTCTCCTCTAGCTGTTATGTAATATACAAAACTTAACTGTTAACCACAGTCATCCTACTGTGAAATAGAACACCAGGATTTTTTTCCTCCTATCTAATTGTAATTTTGTACCTCTTGGCCACCCTTTCCCTGTTTTCCCTTCCCCCTCCCCTCTCCCGTCCCTGGTAACCGCTATTCTACTCTCTGTTTCTCTAATAACAATGTTTTTTTTTTTATGTTCCACATATGAGTGAGATCATGTGGTATTTGTCTTTCTGTGCCTGGCTTACTTCACTTAACATGACCATAAAGTGTATCCATGTTGCCACAAATGACAGGATTTCATTCTTTTTTATGGCTGAGTAGTATTCCATTCTGTATATATACAACACTTTTAAAAACCTATTTATCCATTGTTGGATGGACACTTAAGTTGATTCCATATCTTGGCTATTGTAAATTGTACTGCAGTAAACATGGGAGTGCAGATATTTCTTTGACATCCTGACTTCATTTCCTTTGGGTGTATAACCAGTGGTGGGATTGCTAGATCATATGGTAGTTCTACTTTTAATTTTTTTTAGGAATCTCCATGCTGTTTTCCATAAGGGGTACACCAGTTTACACTCCCACCAACAGTGTGCAAAGTGTTCCCTTTTCTTCACATCCTTGCCAACACTTGTTTTTTCTGTCTTATTTATAACAGCCATTCTAACTGGAGTTAGGTGGTATCTCATGTTGATTTGCATTTCCCTGATGATTAATGATGTTGAGCACTTTTTCATATGTCTGTTGGCCATTTGTATGTCTTCTTTTAAGAAATGTTTTTTAAGATCCTTTGCCCATTTCTCAATTGGGTTATTTGGTTTTTTTGTTTTGTTTTGGGGGGGGGGGTTGCTATTGAATTAAGTTCCTTATATATTCTTGATATTAAGCCATAGTCAGATGTATAGTTAGCAAATATTTTCTCTCATTCTGTAAGTTGCTTCTTCACTATCATCCGCCCACAAAAAGACACAAAGACAATAAATAAACAACTATGTTTTGACCAGAATGGCTAAAGAAATATGCTGCAGAGCACCAGCAGAGTGATGAAATCCTTGTGAAGCCATCTGAAACTGAACCTCCTGCTAGAGTGCTGCCCTGGGGGCCAATGGAAACTGACTCCCTCTATCCTGAGGTCCCTACCATGTTCACACAGGTGCCAGTAGGACCATGACCCTGGTCTGCCTGGAGCATAGGCCAGACAGAAAGACTGAGACCCCAACATCTGAACCCACGCAGAAAACCCTCCCCACCAGGAGAACAAGCAGATCTGTTCAGCAGGGAACCCGCCAATAAGTGGTGATCCACTGCATTCACTTGCACCCACCCTGTACAGCCTGCTGATCTACAGATGCCTGAGCCAGCCTGACATGTGGTTTGATGGTAGTTCTGCCTCCCCCTGTGCCATCCACAGAGCTGCTAGGCCCTGTTGTACCCTGGCAGGCATGCTGTAGGCTAAACAGCTGATCTGATAGCTCTCTACAGAGCTTCTGGGCCCTATTGCACTGGCACACATCTACCCCTTGCCTGACAGTGGACGGGTCAGTGTCTTTACCTCAACCCACCAGGCCTCTATGGAGCTGCTGGGCCCTACTGCATCTTTTCAGACCTGTTCCAGGCTAGACAAGTGACCCAGCAGCCCTCCACAAGCTTTCAGGCCCTGCTGCACTGGTGCACACCTGCTTCCCACTGGACAGCAGATTGGGTAGTGGCTCCACCTCCATCTGGCAGCCCCACACAGAGCTGCAGAGCCCTGCTGCATCTGTACATGTCTGCTACCTGCTTGACATTGGATCAGGTGGTGACTTTGCCTCTTCTGGCAGGCCTCTATAGAGCTATCTGGCCCTGCTGCAGCTATACATGTCAGCTCCTGGCCAGGCAGTGGTATCCACTCTTCTGACAGGCCTTTACAGAGCCACTTGATCCACCACTCTAACCAGGATCACCTGGTTTTGGTACAAAAGCTGGTCAGTCAGTGCACCACCTCAGAACTTCGTGCCCATGCCTGGCCTGATAGCCAGTTGAGAGTGACGGTGCACCTCAGAAAGACCACCAAATAGACAGTTAGCCCTCTGTGCCTGCATATGCCAGGCCCAACAACCAGCCTGAAGTCTCTGACCCAGCAAAACAGAGCTAGTGTTGGCACAAACTCCCATAGTCTAGATCACTGAGGCATTTGTAGATAGCACTGAAGAAGATTACTGCACAGAGACTATGCTACTGAGTCCACACCAAACTAAGTCAATGCAACATATCCAACAGACACCCTAGGACCCACACACAAGAAAAGGTAATTTCTATTTAATCTACTCCATAAAATTGAGAAAAGCAACTACTCCATTAAATATTCGTGTAGGAACACAGGAAACATAAAAAAGCAAGAAAACATGATACCCTCAAAGGAATACAAGAAGTCTCCAGTAACAGACACCAAAGAAAAGGAGAGTTACAAAATGCCTGTAAAGAAATTTCAAGTAATGGTCTTAAGGAATGGTCTTAATGGATTCTGGAAGCTGCCAGGATCCTGAGTCATGGGGGAAGAATGGGGAGGGGTGGCTGCAGGCCTCAACCACACCCGTCCCCATCAGCAACCAAACCAGCAAAGGAACCAGCCATGGTACACTCCTGCCCTCCCTTCCCCCTCCCCCTCCCACCCTTCCACAACAACATCTCAGGATATAGAAAAAATAATTAATTAATTTTTTAAAAGATATAAGAGAACAGTTCAATGAAATCAGGAAAAAAATTCATGACCTGAATTAGAAATTTAACAAAGAGAAAGATATCATAAAAAAGAACCAAACAGAAATCTTGGAGCTGAAGAATTCAACAAATGAAATAAAAAAAATACAATTGAGAACTTCGACAACTGACTAAATCAAGCAGAAGAGAGAATTTCTAAACTTGAAGGTGTATCTTTTGAAATTGCCCAGAGGGGGAAAAAAAGAAATAAGAATGAAGAAAGCTTACAAGACTTATGGGACACCATTAAGCTAACAAGTTTTTGAATAATAGATGTTCCAGAGGGAGAAGAGATGGAGAAAAGCACAGAAACCCTACTTACTGAAATAAAAGCTGAAACTCAAGTATTGAGAGACCTTCAGATTTGGGAATCTCAAAAATCCTGAATTAGACTCAACCCTAAAAGATCCTCTCTGAGGCATATGATAATCAAACTGCCAAAAGTCAAAGACAGAGAGAGAACTTTAAAAGCTGCAAGAGGAAACTGTCAAGTCATGTAGGGAATCCCCATTAGGCTATCAATAGAAATCTCAACAGAAACCTTGCAGGCCGGCAGAGAGTGGGAAGACAAAAACAGTCAGCCAAGAATACTTTATCCAGCAAAGCTATCTTTCAGAAATGAGGGAGAAATAAAGACCTTCCCAGACAAGCAAAAGTTGAGAGAATTCATCACTACTAGACATACTTAAGGGAGTACTATAACTGAAGATGAAAAGATGGTAATTACTATCAGAAACCATGAAAAAGTACAAAACTCTCTAGTAGAGGTAAATTCATAACTCAAACTCAAAACACCCCAGTGAGGTAATGGTGCTGTGTAAATCCTTCAATCCTCTAGTATGAACGTTTAAAGTCATAGTTGTCAAAAACCAACAGCTACAATTAGTGGCTGAGGAACACACAATAGATACAAATGTACATTAAGATAACAAAAATATAATTTGGGGAGGGAAGTCTAGAATATTTTCATGCAACCAAATTTAAGTTGCTTACAGCTTAATAGTTTATTATAACTACAAGACTCTTTATAAATATAAGACTCTTTATCACTGCTTACCAATTTATCACTGTTTTGTATCCTTTGTTATATATTTTTGATTCCTGAATCATATAGAAAATATAAATTTGGGTATCAAGCCCATGCAAGGCACAGGTCTGTAGTTTTATTTTCTCAGGTCAGACTTTTTTCTTCACCAAGAACCACGTAGAAACAAAGAGGTCTCCTTTTTGTATCTTTGGTCACTTTAGATTTTTTTCTTTCTTGCCCTTTCACTGAGTGTACAGTCTCAGACTATAAATATCTTGGCTTTTGCAGAAACCTCAGAATCAGTCCCCACATCAGGCAAGTTCTAACTTCTTATTTCACATACTGTGGTCCTTAAAGCCTAAGCTCCTGATTGCAGGAACCCTTAATCCTCACTCCAAGGGCAGCCAGAGTGTCAGTTCACAAGATCACTGATCTGGTTTTCAGTTCTCTCTTTATTTCTGGAATTTAGGGATTTTCCTTTTTCTCTTGCATGCTCAGCTTAACATTTCGAAGAATTTTTGAACATTTTATTTGGCTTTTCTCAGTATTTGTAGTGGGAGAGTTTCAGTTTATCTTAGTCTACTCTTTTTCCAGAAACTACAGATTTTTTATGTATTTGGTGTGTGTGTGTGTGTGTGTAAATACATGCACACAAAATAACTGCAATAAGTACACAAAAACTGTTTAACCACTCCCACAGTTGCATAAGGTCAAATTTCTATAAGAAATTCCTTACGATATTATGATAATAGAATCACTCATAGTGGTTTCTACTTGTCTGATTGAAACCTGACTAACACAAAATTTTGGTACTAGGAGTAGTTTATTTGGTTGCTTCTAAATGAACTTGAGGACTCAAAGAAAATTTTGAGCTCAGTGTTTTGAATTTCCAGCTCAGGAGTTGCATAGGGACCTAAAATATATGACTTTCCTAACAGTATCTCCTTCAGCCTTAGGGCAAGATTTTCAAAAGCCACACCCACAGTCTAGTCCTACAGGTGGCTGAATTACAATGCAAATTGACTTCCCTACATCATAGAGTCTTCTGTGTTAAAGTTAGGACATTAACTGGCAAAGAGTGGGACCCTAAATATTGGATGGGGATAAATGGGTAAATCCCAATGACTGTACAACCAAAACCACTAAATTTCTTAAGTCTCCTTTGCCAATAGAAGCAACCTTCCTCCCCTGTCTAAGGAAGTTACTCTCCTTTTGCCTGAAGAGCCTATGATCACCTCCCCTGGGATATTTTGCCTTGCAAGAAACTGCTGACCTTTCTCCAGACTTAATCCACCATCTTTTACTGATCCTATAACTAGACTCAAGTCCAATCAGACTCAAGAGGTCAAAATACAAAGTGTGACTCAAGAGGAGGTACAATAAACACTAAATGAGTTAAATCATTTTGCTGATTTATATCAACAAAAATCTAAGTAACAACCAATTCCCAAATGAGCTATTTCACAGACCCAGGACTCCTTGGATGAGGAAGACACAAGGTCCTCTTGAGTAAGGACCCTGATGCACAGACAAAAAAAAAAAAAATATATATATATATATATATATATATATATATATATATATAAAAAATAGAGCTACCATATGATCCACCAATCCCACCAGTGGGTATATATCCAAAGGCAATGAAATCAGTATGTTGAAAAGATGGCTGCACTCCCATGTTCATTGCAGCACTAGTCACAACAGCCAAGATATGGAATCAACCTGTGTGTCCATCAGTGGATAAACGGATAAAGAAAATGTGGACAAATACACCGTGAAATACTATTCAGTCATAAAAAAAGAAGAAACTCCTGCCAATCACAACAACACGGATGAGCCCGGAGGACATTATGTTAAGTGAAATAAGTCAGGCATAGAAAGACAAATAACACACACTCTCACTCATATGTGGAATCTAAAAAAGTTGATCTCATCGAAGTAGAGAGTAGAATGGTAGTTACCCAGGACTGGAGTGGTTGGGGTTTGGGGGAATTGGGGAGATTTTGATCAAAGGATTAAAAATTTTAGTGAGATAGGAGGAATGAGTTCAAGAAATCTATTGTACAAGATAGTGACTATAGTAAACAATATATTGGACTCTTAAAAAAATGTTAAGGGAGTGGATGTAAAGTGTTCTCACCACAAAAAGGATAACTATGTGAGGTAATACTACATTAGTTAGCTAGATTTAGTACAATGTATATATACTTCTAAACAATAATTTGTACGTTGTAAATACATAGAGTTTTACCTGTCAATTTTTTAATATTTTAGAAAAAGAGTATTTAGGAGCGGTTTAACTTGAAGAACTTGATCTTTAGATGTAATATGTAGTATTAGCCCTATTTATAGACAATGGGACTAAGAGAATAAGGGAAAGACAATTTACTTGTTCAAGGTCACAAAGGATGATGTTAGAAAGTATCAAGTTGCTACTCTCTGGTGTAATGACCTATAAAAGTAAGGTGTAATCACCCTGCAGAGAGGTTATCATGCTCTATTTAACTAGTACACGTTTGCAAAGAAGGTGGTAAGACATTAAAAATTATGTTCTAACTTTCTTTACATTTTTGCTATAGGCTAACTAGCATTTAGCCATAATGTTAATGTTTGCCTATCTCTATCTATAGTTCTCTGTTTAGTGTCTCCCAGAATGGGTTATAACTACAATACTACTAATACACTTCATATCAAAGCATGCCCAAAACTATGAGTCACCTTTTGCTTTAAGAGAAATCAGTCGGGTCCAAGCTCAGCTGGCAGATAGACAGAGTAAGGGGCAGGATACAAGGTGTGATTTTCAGGAGCACAAGAAAATCTACTTGTCCCAACTGAACTCCCTAAGTACCTGCTTTCTACCATTAATCACCCCTTGGGTTCTTATATCAAAAGGAGCTGCTAAAATTTAAATATTCCTTGAGAAGAATGACATAAAATACAGATGTGAAAGATGTTCCGTACTGGTGGGAGGTTGGGAGGACAGGAAAGCATGTGGAGGAGAAAGATTAGTCCCGGTGAGGCTAATAGAAGAGAAGGCCAAGGCGGGGGCAACCTCTCTGCCTGGAGTCAGGAACATCCTCGGGAACCTCAGGAGGGACAAAAAGTTAGGAGCAGGTTTATCTACTTTTTCATTTGAAGGGGGCAGGTGGCTTATTTCTAGGAGCTGGATGAGATATGATCCATGTCAAGGAGTCAAGAAGAACAAAAGTGGTAAAACAGTGGAAATAATTCACAGATCGGGAATTCGAAGACTGGTTCTGGGCTCAAAGCTGACCACAAACTAGCTGTAGGACCTCAGGCAGGCACTTCACCTCTCTGGCCTCACTCCTCATCCCCCAAGTGAGAATCCGCCAGAGGACCTTTCCTGTTTTCACATGCTGTGAAATGTCCCCTGGCAGAGTCCCTGGGTCTAGACAAGAAGTGCAACAGAAGAAATATTTCTAAATTCCAACAAGTTCCCATGTCTAACCAGGGTTTGTGAGTAGAAATGCTATGTTTAGCTCTCAGAGCAACCATATCCAGCACTCACAGACCCTGGTTGCTTATCACGGAGGCTGATGTGCACATGACTCAGGGGGGTCTTAGCCATCCCTGGCACTGGCAGCCCTGGCTGACTTAATGGCACTAATTTCAAAGAAGATTACTGAAGAGTCATCTTTGCTACNATATATATATATATATATATATATATATATTTCATTGTCAATCTTCCTCTTAGCTTTCACCAAAGGAACTGTGGCCATTTATCAAGGCGATTGTGCATTGCGGAAGAAAAAAATAATCAGACTTTTCAGGGGTTACTGGACAGTCACTCATGTCCAGTAGTTTGGAGATCCAAAGCACCACTGTGGTCCACCAGTCAGTAGGATTTTATAGAGGTCAGGTGATGAGTAGAATTTTGGCTCAAGTTTGTCTCACAGTAGTCCCAGTGGGTACCTTAACCCCTGACAAAAGTGTCATTGTATGCCATTGAGGTGTTCTGATTGTTTATTGTGCAACATTATTGTGACAATTGATAACTGATATAATTGATTTAAGAATATTTAGGGGAGGTTAACCCCTGTTAGAATGGCTATTATCAAAAGGACAAAAGATAACAAGTATTGGCAAGGATGTGGAGAAAGGGGCACACTCGAACACTGTTGGTGGGGATGTAAATTAGTACAGTCATTATGGAAAACAGCATGAAGGTTCCTCAAAAAATTAAAAAATAGAGCTACCATATGATCCACCAATCCCACCAGTGGGTATATATCCAAAGGCAATGAAATCAGTATGTTGAAAAGATGGCTGCACTCCCATGTTCATTGCAGCACTAGTCACAACAGCCAAGATATGGAATCAACCTGTGTGTCCATCAGTGGATAAACGGATAAAGAAAATGTGGACAAATACACCGTGAAATACTATTCAGTCATAAAAAAAGAAGAAACTCCTGCCAATCACAACAACACGGATGAGCCCGGAGGACATTATGTTAAGTGAAATAAGTCAGGCATAGAAAGACAAATAACACACACTCTCACTCATATGTGGAATCTAAAAAAGTTGATCTCATCGAAGTAGAGAGTAGAATGGTAGTTACCCAGGACTGGAGTGGTTGGGGTTTGGGGGAATTGGGGAGATTTTGATCAAAGGATTAAAAATTTTAGTGAGATAGGAGGAATGAGTTCAAGAAATCTATTGTACAAGATAGTGACTATAGTAAACAATATATTGGACTCTTAAAAAAATGTTAAGGGAGTGGATGTAAAGTGTTCTCACCACAAAAAGGATAACTATGTGAGGTAATACTACATTAGTTAGCTAGATTTAGTACAATGTATATATACTTCTAAACAATAATTTGTACGTTGTAAATACATAGAGTTTTACCTGTCAATTTTTTAATATTTTAGAAAAAGAGTATTTAGGAGCGGTTTAACTTGAAGAACTTGATCTTTAGATGTAATATGTAGTATTAGCCCTATTTATAGACAATGGGACTAAGAGAATAAGGGAAAGACAATTTACTTGTTCAAGGTCACAAAGGATGATGTTAGAAAGTATCAAGTTGCTACTCTCTGGTGTAATGACCTATAAAAGTAAGGTGTAATCACCCTGCAGAGAGGTTATCATGCTCTATTTAACTAGTACACGTTTGCAAAGAAGGTGGTAAGACATTAAAAATTATGTTCTAACTTTCTTTACATTTTTGCTATAGGCTAACTAGCATTTAGCCATAATGTTAATGTTTGCCTATCTCTATCTATAGTTCTCTGTTTAGTGTCTCCCAGAATGGGTTATAACTACAATACTACTAATACACTTCATATCAAAGCATGCCCAAAACTATGAGTCACCTTTTGCTTTAAGAGAAATCAGTCGGGTCCAAGCTCAGCTGGCGGATAGACAGAGTAAGGGGCAGGATGCAAGGTGTGATTTTCAGGAGCACAAGAAAATTGACTTGTCCCAACTGAACTCCCTAAGTACCTGCTTTCTACCATTAATCACCCCTTGGGTTCTNCAACCCTTTCAACCTTAGGCTTCCTGTCTCAACACAGGCATAAGTCTGCTGTGGACGCTTTCTCTCTCCACACATTCCTTTGGCATACAGGGAAAGTTGTTGCAGGAGATAGTTTAAAGGCTAAATCCATCATTCCCTTTCATTATATCTGTCCATACCCTAATTCAGACCCTTGTCATGTCTCATATGGACTCCTGCAGAATTTCCTACCTAGACCCCTGCCTCTAGGCTCCGTTCTTTGCACTGCCACCATAGTGTTCTTAAAATGGATTGTCATGGGTGTCCTACAGAATAAAGTCCAAACTCTATAATGTGGTACTCAAGGCCCTTCAAAATGTAGTCACAACTTGGATTTCCAATCTCATTGACCACATCTTTGTATGACTTTCTCTCCTGGCATGTCTAAAGGAATAGCATCAGTTGTTTATTGTCACATTAATTCAATGTGACAATTCACCCTAAACTCAGTGGCTTGAAACAGTAATAATTTATTCTCAGGCTCCCAGTTTGCAGTTTGGCTGAAGTGGCTCTGCTCACAAGCACTCCTTAAGGGGCCCAGGCTAAGGGGACATCAGCTGTCAGACAACAGCTACAAGCTCTTCATCATGGAGGATGGAAGCTCCCAGAAAGGTAAGCAGTAGCATGTGATACATATTNATTTTTTCCTAATCTCTTTTGTTCCAGGCTTCAAAGGTGATTCAGCTATGCCACACTCCCCTAACTTGGAGGACATAGCTGTTATAATTGCACCTTTTAGCTGCCCTCAGTTTTCAAAGGTCTTTGTAAATTCTTTGCAAATGTTGATTAATTCTCTCAAAAGACCAGTAGAGAAATTTCCATAGGAAACAGTTTTTCCATTTGACAAGCCTAAGACACCAAGCCCGTGAACTGTCCTTTACTATATCACAAGTTGGACTGAGCCTAGATCACAAGATACAAAAGTGACATGATATTTTATCCCATGGCTCTAAATCTCTCACATTTTGAAATCCCTGATCCATTTACAAATTTCCCAGACTCCATCTTCATAGCCAAGAAAGTATCCCTGCATTTCTGTCAGACCGATATGGACCAGCCAATCTCATTCTATGAACATTGCATACCAACAAATATTTATTAGGCTTTGCTTAGCATACTCCCACTTGCCAGAAACATGCATATCTTTGTACCAACATGTAGCAATCATAATAATAATCAGTCTACAGCATCTCCCACTTTTAGGCAATAACACAAGACTCCTCCCAGCTAATATGTTAATGTGCAGAAAATACCAGATGGATCCAAATTTTACTAGTCAAACTTGTGACTTCAGAGTGAGAAGGAAAGTTTCCCAAACCTGGTTTGCTTGGAATACTCATCTTAAGTTCAGATTTAGTGGTAGAGAGTAAATAGGTTTCTCAGGAAGTCTTTGGCCCTGCTCCAACCAATTTTCCCATGGGCAACCTATGAACTTCATATGAGAATTCATCTACCAAAGAAACCCACAGCTAACACATACTCTCCTAACTCTGGAGGAAATTCCTGGAGTGGGGTCAAGGAGTGGAAGGGAAATTTATCTACATGCATGCAAAAGGAGTGTTCCCTTGAAAGCTGGATGGATCTTTGAACACCTACTTCAGGCTCAGATCTACCCTGGCAAGCACTGGGGCGCTGGATTTGCCCAACATCCTATGGAGAAACTTGCACTTCTTCCATAGATTTAGGAGGAGTCTATAACAAGATCTGCCTGGAAATGTAATCAAGTTAGTCCAACCCTTTCAACCTTAGGCTTCCTGTCTCAACACAGGCATAAGTCTGCTGTGGACGCTTTTTCTCTCCACACATTCCTTTGGCATACAGGGAAAGTTGTTGCAGGAGATAGTTTTAAGGCTAAATCCATCATTCCCTTTCATTATATCTGTCCATACCCTAATTCAGACCCTTGTC